>NW_026867522.1:389445-456945 GCF_020745735.1 Hemiscyllium ocellatum
TGGGGGAAGAGTTAGGACACGGGGAGTGTTCGGACACGGAGATTTAGGACACGGGGGGAGTTAGGACACGGGGAGTTAGGACACGGGGGCAGTTAGGACACGGGGAGAGTTAGGACACGGGGAGTTCGGACACGGGGGGAGTTAGGACACGGGGAGTTAGGACATGGGGAGTTAGGACACGGGGAGTTAGCTCACGGGGGAGTTAGGACATGGGGAGTTAGGACACGGGGAGTTAGGATACGGGGAGTTAGGACACGGGGAGTTAGGACACGATGGGAGTTAGGACACGGGAAGTTAGGGCACGGGAAGTTAGGACACGGGGAGTTAGGACACGGGGAGAGTTCTAACGGGGGAGTTAGGACACGGGGAGTTAGGCCACGGGGGGAGTTAGGACATGGGGAGTTAGGACACGGGGAGTTAGGACACGGGGAGTTAGGACACGGGGAGAGTTAGGACATGGGGAGTTAGGACACGGGGAGTTAGGACACGGGGGGAGTTAGGACATGGGGAGTTAGGACACGGGGATTTAGGACACGGGGAGTTAGGACACAGGGGAGTTAGGACACGGGGAGAGTTAGGACACGGAGAGTTAGGACACGGGGGGAGTTAGGACACGGGGAGTTCGTACACGGGAGGAGTTAGGACACGGGGGAAGAGTTAGGACACGGGGAGTGTTCGGACACGGAGAGTTAGGACACGGGGGGAGTTAGGACACGGGGAGTTAGGACACGGGGGCAGTTAGGACACGGGGAGAGTTAGGACACGGGGAGTTCGGACACGGGGGAGTTAGGACACGGGGGAGAGTTAGGACATGGGGAGTTAGGACACGGGGAGTTAGCTCACGGGGGAGTTAGGACATGGGGAGTTAGGACACGGGGAGTTAGGATACGGGGAGTTAGGACACGGGGAGTTAGGACACGATGGGAGTTAGGACACGGGAAGTTAGGGCACGGGAAGTTAGGACACGGGGAGTTAGGACACGGGGAGAGTTCTAACGGGGGAGTTAGGACACGGGGAGTTAGGGCACGGGAAGTTAGGACACGGGGGGAGTTAGGACACGGGGAGAGTTCGGACACGGGGGAGTTAGGACACGGGGAGTTAGGACACGGGAAGTTAGGGCACTGGGGGGAGTTAGGACACGGGGAGAGTTAGGGCACGGGGGGAGTTAGGACACGGTGAGTTTGGACACGGGGAGTTAGGACACGGGGAGAGTTAGGACACGGGGGAGTTAGGACACGGGGAGAGTTAGGACACGGGGGAGTTAGGACACGAGGAGAGTTAGGACACGGGGAGTTAGGACACGGGGAGTGTTCGGACACGGAGAGTTAGGACACGGGGGGAGCTAGGACTCGGGGAGTGTTCGGACACGGAGAGTTAGGACACGGGGGGAGTTAGGACAGGGGGAGTTAGGACACGGGGGCAGTTAGGACACGGGGAGAGTTAGGACACGGGGAGTTCGGACACGGGGGGAGTTAGGACACGGGGAGAGTTAGGACATGGGGAGTTAGGACACGGTGAGTTAGGACACGTGGAGAGTTCGGACAAGGGAAGTTAGGACAAGGGGAGTTAGGACACGGGGAGTTAGGACACGGGGAGTTAGGACACGATGGGAGTTAGGACACGGGAAGTTAGGGCACGGGAAGTTAGGACACGGGGAGTTAGGACACGGGGAGAGTTCTAACGGGGGAGTTAGGACACGGGGAGTTAGGGCACGGGAAGTTAGGACACGGGGGAGTTAGGACACGGGGAGTTAGGACACGATGGGAGTTAGGACACGGGGAGTTAGGGCACGGGAAGTTAGGACACGGGGGGAGTTAGGACACGGGGGGAGTTAGGACACGGGGAGTTCGTACACGGGAGGAGTTAGGACACGGGGGAGAGTTAGGACACGGGGAGTGTTCGGACACGGAGAGTTAGGACACGGGGGAGTTAGGACACGGGGAGAGTTAGGACATGGGGAGTTAGGACACGGGGAGTTAGGACACGGGGAGTTAGGACACGGGGTGAGTTAGGACACGGGAAGTTAGGACATGGGGAGTTAGGACACGGGGAGAGTTAGGACACGGGGAGTTAGGACACGGGGAGTTAGGACACGGGGAGAGTTAGGACACGGTGAGTTAGGACACGGGGAGTTAGGACACGAGGGGAGTTAGGACACGAGGCGTTAGGACGCGGGGCGAGTTAGGACACGGGGAGTTAGGACACGGGGAGCATTAGGACACGGGGAGTTAGGACACGGGGATTTAGGACACGGGGAGAGTTAGGACACGGGGTGTTAGGACATGGGGAGTTAGGACACGGGGAGTGTTAGGACACAGGGGCAGTTAGGACACGGTGACTTAGGACACGGGGAGAGTTAGGACACGGGGGTAGTTAGGACACGGGGAGTTAGGACACGGAGAGTTAGGACACGGGGGGAGTTAGGACACGGGGTGTTAGGACACGGGGAGTTAGGACACGGGGAGAGTTAGGACACGAGGGGGAGTTAGGACACGGGGGAGTTAGGACACGGGGAGTTAGGACACGGGGAGAGTTAGGACACGGGGGGAGTTAGGACACGGGGGAGTTTGGACACGGGGTGTTAGGACACGGGGAGAGTTAGAACACGGGGAGTTAGGACACGGGGAGAGTTAGGACACGGGGGGAGTTAGGACACGGGGAAAGTTCGGACACGGGGTGTTAGGACACGGGGAGAGTTAGGACACGGGGAGTTAGGACACGGGGAGAGTTAGGACACGGGGAGTTAGGACACGGGGAGAGTTAGGACACGGGGAGTTAGGACACGGGGAGAGTTAGGACACAGGGGGAGTTAGGACACGGGGAGAGTTAGGACACAGGGGGAGTTAGGACACGGGGAGAGTTAGGACACGGGGTGTTAGGACACGGGGAGTTAGGACACGGGGAGTGTTAGGACACAGGGGCAGTTAGGACACAGGGGAGTTAGGACACGTGGAGAGTTCGGACACGGGAGAGTTAGGACACGGGGAGAGTTAGGACACAGGGGAGTTAGGACACGGTGACTTAGTACACGGGGAGAGTTAGGACACGGGGAGTTAGCACACGGGGGCAGTTAGGACACGGGGAGAGTTAGGACACGGGGTTAGTTAGGACACGGGGAGTTAGGACACGGAGATTAGGACACGGGGAGTTAGGACACGGGGGAGTTAGGAAACGGGGAGTGTTCGGACACGGAGAGTTAGGACACGGCGGGAGTTAGGACTCGGGGAGTGTTCGGACACGGAGAGTTAGGACACGGCGGGAGTTAGGACACGGGGAGTTAGGACACGGGGGCAGTTAGGACACGGGGAGAGTTAGGACACGGGGAGTTCGGACACGGGGGGAGTTAGGACACGGGGAGAGTTAGGACATGGGGAGTTAGGACACGGGGAGTTAGGACACGTGGAGAGTTCGGACAAGGGAAGTTAGGACAAGGGGAGTTAGGACACGGGGAGTTAGGACACGGGGAGTTAGGACACGATGGGAGTTAGGACACGGGAAGTTAGGGCACGGGAAGTTAGGACACGGGGAGTTAGGACACGGTGAGAGTTCTAAAGGGGGAGTTAGGACACGGGGAGTTAGGGCACGGGAAGTTAGGACACGGGGGAGTTAGGACACGGGGAGTTAGGACACGATGGGAGTTAGGACACGGGGAGTTAGGGCACGGGAAGTTAGGACACGGGGGGAGTTAGGACACGGGGAGTTCGGACACGGGGGGAGTTAGGACACGGGGAGTTAGGACACGGGGAGTTAGGACACGGGGAGAGTTAGGACACGGGGAGAGTTAGGACACGGGGGAGTTAGGACACGAGGAGAGTTCGGACACGGGGAGTTAGGACACGGGGAGTTAGGACACGGGGAGTTAGGACACGGGGAGTTAGGACACGGGGTGAGTTAGGACACGGGAAGTTAGGACATGGGGGAGTTAGGACACGGGGAGAGTTAGGACACGGGGAGTTAGGACACGGGGAGTTAGGACACGGGGAGAGTTAGGACACGGTGAGTTAGGACACGGGGAGTTAGGACACGAGGGGAGTTAGGACACGAGGCGTTAGGACGCGGGGCGAGTTAGGACACGGGTAGTTAGGACACGGGGAGCTTTAGGACACGGGGAGTTAGGACACGGGGGATTTAGGACACGGGGAGAGTTAGGACACGGGGTGTTAGGACATGGGGAGTTAGGACACGGGGAGTTTTAGGACACAGGGGCAGTTAGGACACGGTGACTTAGGACACGGGGAGAGTTAGGACACGGGGGTAGTTAGGACACGGGGAGTTAGGACACGGAGAGTTAGGACACGGGGGGAGTTAGGACACGGGGTGTTAGGACACGGGGAGTTAGGACACGGGGAGAGTTAGGACACGGGGGGGAGTTAGGACACGGGGGAGTTAGGACACGGGGAGTTAGGACACGGGGAGAGTTAGGACACGGGGGGAGTTAGGACACGGGGGAGTTTGGACACGGGGTGTTAGGACACGGGGAGAGTTAGAACACGGGGAGTTAGGACACGGGGAGATTTAGGACACGGGGGGAGTTAGGACACGGGGAGAGTTCGGCCACGGGGTGTTAGGACGCGGGGAGAGTTAGGACACGGGGAGTTAGGACACGGGGAGAGTTAGGACACGGGGGGAGTTAGGACACGGGGAGAGTTAGGACACGGGGTGTTAGGACACGGGGAGAGTTAGGACACGGGGAGTTAGGATACGGGGAGAGTTAGGACACAGGGGGAGTTAGGACACGGGGAGAGTTAGGACACAGGGGTGTTAGGACACGGGGAGTTAGGACACGGGGAGTGTTAGGACACGGGGAGAGTTAGGACACCGGAGAGTTAGGACACGGGGAGTGTTAGGACACAGGGGCAGTTAGGACACAGGGGAGTTAGGACACGTGGAGAGTTCGGACACCGGAGAGTTAGGACACGGGGAGAGTTAGGACACAGGGGAGTTAGGACACGGTGACTTTGGACACGGGGAGAGTTAGGACACGGGGAGTTAGCACACGGGGGCAGTTAGGACACGGGGAGAGTTAGGACACGGGGGTAGTTAGGACACGGGGAGTTAGGACACGGAGATTAGGACACGGGGAGTTAGGACACGGGGGAGTTAGGAAACGGGAGGAGTTAGGACACGGGGAGTTAGGACACGGGGAGAGTTGGGACACGGGGAGTTAGGACACGGGGAGAGTTAGGACACGGGGGGAGTTAGGACACGGGGAGTTAGGACACGGGGAGAGTTAGGACCCGGGGGGAGTTAGGACACGGGGAGTTAGGACACGGGGAGAGTTGGGACACGGGGAGTTAGGACACGGGGGAGTTAGGACACGGGAGGAGTTAGGACACGGGGAGTTAGGACACGGGGAGAGTTGGGACACGGGGAGTTAGGACACGGGGAGTTAGGACACGGGGAGTTTGGACATGGGGGAGTTAGGACACGAGGAGTTAGGACACGGGGAGAGTTAGGACACGGGGGAGTTAGGACACGGGGAGTTAGGACACGGGGAGAGTTGGGACACGGGGAGTTAGGACACGGGGGAGTTAGGACACGGGGAGTAAGGACACGGGGAGTTAGGACACGGGGGAGTTAGGACACGGGGAGTGTTAGGACACGGGGAGAGTTAGGACACGGGGGGAGTTAGGACACGGGGAGAGTTAGGACACGGGGAGTTAGGACACGGGGGGAATTAGGACACGAGGAGTTAGGACACGGGGAGTTAGGACACTGGGGGAGTTAGGACACGGGGAGTTATGACACGGGGGAGTTAGGACACGGGGAGAGTTAGGACACGGGGAGTTAGGACACGGGGAGTAAGGACACGGGGAGTTAGGACACGGGGGAGTTAGGACACGGGGAGTGTTAGGACACGGGGAGTTAGGTCACGGGGAGTTAGGACACGGGGGGAGTTAGGACACGGGGAGTTAGGACACGGGGAGAGTTAGGACACGGGGGAGTTAGGACACGAGGAGAGTTAGGACATGGGGAGAGTTAGGACACGGGGAGTTAGGACACGGGGGGAGTTAGGACACGGGGAGAGTTAGGACATGGGGAGTTAGGACACGGGGAGTTAGGACACGGGGGAGTTAGGACACGCGGAGTTAGGACACGGGGAGTTAGGACACGGGGAGAGTTAGGACACGGAGAGTTAGGACACGGGGGGAGTTAGGACACGGGGAGTTCGTACACGGGAGGAGTTAGGACACGGGGGAGAGTTAGGACACGGGGAGTGTTCGGACACGGAGAGTTAGGACACGGAGGGAGTTAGGACACGGGGAGTTAGGACACGGGTGCAGTTAGGACATAGGGAGAGTTAGGACACGGGGAGTTAGAACACGGGGAGTTAGGACATGGGGAGTTCGGACACGGGAGGAGTTAGGACACGGGGGAGAGTTAGGACACGGAGAGTTAGGACACGGAGAGTTAGGACACGGGGGTAGTTAGGACACGGGGAGTTCGGACACGGGAGGAGTTAGGACACGGGGGAGAGTTAGAAATGGGGAGAGTTAGGACACGGGGAGAGTTAGGACACGGGGAGAGTTCGGACACGGAGAGTTAAGACACGGGGAGAGTTAGGACACGGGGAGAGTTAGGACACGGGGAGTTAGGACACGGGGAGTTAGGACACGGGGGGAGTTAGGACATGGGGAGTTAGGACACGGGGAGTTAGGACACGGGGAGTTAGGACACGGGGGAGTTAGGACACGGGGAGAGTTAGGACATGGGGAGTTAGGACACGTGGAGTTAGGACACGGGGGAGTTAGGACATGGGGAGTTAGGACACGGGGAGTTAGGACACGGGGAGTTAGGACACAGGGGAGTTAGGACACGGGGAGAGTTAGGACACGGAGAGTTAGGACACGGGGGGAGTTAGGACACGGGGAGTTCGTACACGGGAGGAGTTAGGACACGGGGGAGAGTTAGGACACGGGGAGTGTTCGGACACGGCGAGTTAGGACACGGGGGGAGTTAGGACACGGGGAGAGTTAGGACATGGGGAGTTAGGACACGGGGAGTTAGGACACGGGGGGAGTTAGGACATGGGGAGTTAGGACACGGGGAGTTAGGACACGGGGAGTTAGGACACGGGGAGAGTTAGGACATGGGGAGTTAGGACACGGGGAGTTAGGACACGGGAGGAGTTAGGACATGGGGAGTTAGGACACGGGGATTTAGGACACGGGGAGTTAGGACACAGGGGAGTTAGGACACGGGGAGAGTTAGGACACGGAGAGTTAGGACACGGGGGGAGTTTGGACACGGGGAGTTCGTACACGGGAGGAGTTAGGACACGGGGGAAGAGTTAGGACACGGGGAGTGTTCGGACACGGAGAGTTAGGACACGGGGGGAGTTAGGACACGGGGAGTTAGGACACGGGGGCAGTTAGGACACGGGGAGAGTTAGGACACGGGGAGTTCGGACACGGGGGGAGTTAGGACACGGGGAGAGTTAGGACATGGGGAGTTAGGACACGGGGAGTTAGCTCACGGGGGAGTTAGGACATGGGGAGTTAGGACACGGGGAGTTAGGATACGGGGAGTTAGGACACGGGGAGTTAGGACACGATGGGAGTTAGGACACGGGAAGTTAGGGCACGGGAAGTTAGGACACGGGGAGTTAGGACACGGGGAGAGTTCTAACGGGGGAGTTAGGACACGGGGAGTTAGGGCACGGGAAGTTAGGACACGGGGGGAGTTAGGACACGGGGAGAGTTCGGACACGGGGGAGTTAGGACACGGGGAGTTAGGACACGGGAAGTTAGGGCACTGGGGGGAGTTAGGACACGGGGAGAGTTAGGGCACGGGGGGAGTTAGGACACGGTGAGTTAGGACACGGGGAGTTAGGACACGGGGAGAGTTAGGACACGGGGGAGTTAGGACACGAGGAGAGTTAGGACACGGGGAGTTAGGACACGGGGAGTGTTCGGACACGGAGAGTTAGGACACGGGGGGAGTTAGGACTCGGGGAGTGTTCGGACACGGAGAGTTAGGACACGGGGGGAGTTAGGACAGGGGGAGTTAGGACACGGGGGCAGTTAGGACACGGGGAGAGTTAGGACACGGGGAGTTCGGACACGGGGGGAGTTAGGACACAGGGAGAGTTAGGACATGGGGAGTTAGGACACGGGGAGTTAGGACACGTGGAGAGTTCGGACAAGGGAAGTTAGGACAAGGGGAGTTAGGACACGGGGAGTTAGGACACGGGGAGTTAGGACACGATGGGAGTTAGGACACGGGAAGTTAGGGCACGGGAAGTTAGGACACGGGGAGTTAGGACACGGGGAGAGTTCTAACGGGGGAGTTAGGACACGGGGAGTTAGGGCACGGGAAGTTAGGACACGGGGGAGTTAGGACACGGGGAGTTAGGACACGATGGGAGTTAGGACACGGGGAGTTAGGGCACGGGAAGTTAGGACATGGGGGGAGTTAGGACACGGGGGGAGTTAGGACACGGGGAGTTCGTACACGGGAGGAGTTAGGACACGGGGGAGAGTTAGGACACGGGGAGTGTTCGGACACGGAGAGTTAGGACACGGGGGGAGTTAGGACACGGGGAGAGTTAGGACATGGGGAGTTAGGACACGGGGAGTTAGGACACGGGGAGTTAGGACACGGGGTGAGTTAGGACACGGGAAGTTAGGACATGGGGGAGTTAGGACACGGGGAGAGTTAGGACACGGGGAGTTAGGACACGGGGAGTTAGGACACGGGGAGAGTTAGGACACGGTGAGTTAGGACACGGGGAGTTAGGACACGAGGGGAGTTAGGACACGAGGCGTTAGGACGCGGGGCGAGTTAGGACACGGGGAGTTAGGACACGGGGAGCATTAGGACACGGGGAGTTAGGACACGGGGGATTTAGGACACGGGGAGAGTTAGGACACGGGGTGTTAGGACATGGGGAGTTAGGACACGGGGAGTGTTAGGACACAGGGGCAGTTAGGACACGGTGACTTAGGACACGGGGAGAGTTAGGACACGGGGGTAGTTAGGACACGGGGAGTTAGGACACGGAGAGTTAGGACACGGGGGAGTTAGGACACGGGGTGTTAGGACACGGGGAGTTAGGACACGGGGAGAGTTAGGACACGGGGGGGAGTTAGGACACGGGGGAGTTAGGACACGGGGAGTTAGGACACGGGGAGAGTTAGGACACGGGGGGAGTTAGGACACGGGGGAGTTTGGACACGGGGTGTTAGGACACGGGGAGAGTTAGAACACGGGGAGTTAGGACACGGGGAGAGTTAGGACACGGGGGGAGTTAGGACACGGGGAGAGTTCGGACACGGGGTGTTAGGACACGGGTAGAGTTAGGACACGGGGAGTTAGGACACGGGGAGAGTTAGGACACGGGGGAGTTAGGACACGGGGAGAGTTAGGACACGGGGTGTTAGGACACGGGGAGAGTTAGGACACGGGGGAGTTAGGACACGGGGAGAGTTAGGACACAGGGGGAGTTAGGACACGGGGAGAGTTAGGACACGGGGTGTTAGGACACGGGGAGTTAGGACACGGGGAGTGTTAGGACACAGGGGCAGTTAGGACACAGGGGAGTTAGGACACGTGGAGAGTTCGGACACGGGAGAGTTAGGACACGGGGAGAGTTAGGACACAGGGGAGTTAGGACACGGGGAGAGTTAGGACACGGGGGGAGTTAGGACATGGGGAGAGTTCGGACACGGGGTGTTAGGACACGGGGAGAGTTAGGACACGGGGAGTTAGGACACGGGGAGAGTTAGGACACGGGGAGTTAGGACACGGGGAGAGTTAGGACACGGGGTGTTAGGACACGGGGAGAGTTAGGACACAGGGGGAGTTAGGACACGGGGAGAGTTAGGACACAGGGGGAGTTAGGACACGGGGAGAGTTAGGACACGGGGTGTTAGGACACGGGGAGTTAGGACACGGGGAGTGTTAGGACACAGGGGCAGTTAGGACACAGGGGAGTTCGGACACGTGGAGAGTTCGGACACGGGAGAGTTAGGACACGGGGAGAGTTAGGACACAGGGGAGTTAGGACACGGTGACTTAGGACACCGGGAGAGTTAGGACACGGGGAGTTAGCACACGGGGGCAGTTAGGACACGGGGAGAGTTAGGACACAGGGGTAGTTAGGACACGGGGAGTTAGGACACGGAGATTAGGACACGGGGAGTTAGGACACGGGGGAGTTAAGAAACGGGGAGTGTTCGGACACGGAGAGTTAGGACACGGCGGGAGTTAGGACTCGGGGAGTGTTCGGACACGGAGAGTTAGGACACGGCGGGAGTTAGGACACGGGGAGTTAGGACACGGGGGCAGTTAGGACACGGGGAGAGTTAGGACACGGGGAGTTCGGACACGGGGGGAGTTAGGACACGGGGAGAGTTAGGACATGGGGAGTTAGGACACGGGGAGTTAGGACACGTGGAGAGTTCGGACAAGGGAAGTTAGGACACGGGGAGTTAGGACACGGGGAGTTAGGACACGGGGAGTTAGGACACGATGGGAGTTAGGACACGGGAAGTTAGGGCACGGGAAGTTAGGACACGGGGAGTTAGGACACGGTGAGAGTTCTAAAGGGGGAGTTAGGACACGGGGAGTTAGGGCACGGGAAGTTAGGACACGGGGGAGTTAGGACACGGGGAGTTAGGACACGATGGGAGTTAGGACACGGGGAGTTAGGGCACGGGAAGTTAGGACACGGGGGGAGTTAGGACACGGGGAGTTCGGACACGGGGGGAGTTAGGACACGGGGAGTTAGGATACGGGGAGTTAGGACACGGGGAGAGTTAGGACACGGGGAGAGTTAGGACACGGGGGAGTTAGGACACGAGGAGAGTTCGGACACGGGGAGTTAGGACACGGGGAGTTAGGACACGGGGAGTTAGGACACGGGGTGAGTTAGGACACGGGAAGTTAGGACATGGGGGAGTTAGGACACGGGGAGAGTTAGGACACGGGGAGTTAGGACACGGGGAGTTAGGACACGGGGAGAGTTAGGACACGGTGAGTTAGGACACGGGGAGTTAGGACACGAGGGGAGTTAGGACACGAGGCGTTAGGACGCGGGGCGAGTTAGGACACGGGTAGTTAGGACACGGGGAGCGTTAGGACACGGGGAGTTAGGACACGGGGGATTTAGGACACGGGGAGAGTTAGGACACGGGGTGTTAGGACATGGGGAGTTAGGACACGGGGAGTGTTAGGACACGGGGAGTTAGGACACGGTGACTTAGGACACGGGGAGAGTTAGGACACGGGGGTAGTTAGGACACGGGGAGTTAGGACACGGAGAGTTAGGACACGGGGGGAGTTAGGACACGGGGTGTTAGGACACGGGGAGTTAGGACACGGGGAGAGTTAGGACACGGGGGGGAGTTAGTACACGGGGGAGTTAGGACACGGGGAGTTAGGACACGGGGAGAGTTAGGACACGGGGGTAGTTAGGACACGGGGGAGTTTGGACACGGGGTGTTAGGACACGGGGAGAGTTAGAACACGGGGAGTTAGGACACGGGGAGAGTTAGGACACGGGGAGAGTTCGGCCACGGGGTGTTAGGACACGGGGAGAGTTAGGACACGGGGAGTTAGGACACGGGGAGAGTTAGGACACGGGGGGAGTTAGGACACGGGGAGAGTTAGGACACGGGGTGTTAGGACACGGGGAGAGTTAGGACACAGGGGGAGTTAGGACACGGGGAGAGTTAGGACACAGGGGGAGTTAGGACACGGGGAGAGTTAGGACACGGGGTGTTAGGACATGGGGAGTTAGGACACGGGGAGTGTTAGGACACGGGGAGTTAGGACACGGTGACTTAGGACACGGGGAGAGTTAGGACACGGGGGTAGTTAGGACACGGGGAGTTAGGACACGGAGAGTTAGGACACGGGGGGAGTTAGGACACGGGGTGTTAGGACACGGGGTGTTAGGACACGGGGAGTTAGGACACGGGGAGTGTTAGGACACAGGGGCAGATAGGACACAGGGGAGTTAGGACACGTGGAGAGTTCGGACACGGGAGAGTTAGGACACGGGGAGAGTTAGGACACAGGGGAGTTAGGACACGGTGACTTAGGACACGGGGAGAGTTAGGACACGGGGAGTTAGCACACGGGGGCAGTTAGGACACGGGGAGAGTTAGGACACGGGGGTAGTTAGGACACGGGGAGTTAGGACACGGAGATTAGGACACGGGGAGTTAGGACACGGGGGAGTTAGGAAACGGGAGGAGTTAGGACACGGGGAGTTAGGACACGGGGAGAGTTGGGACACGGGGAGTTAGGACACGGGGAGAGTTAGGACACGGGGGGAGTTAGGACACGGGGAGTTAGGACACGGGGAGAGTTAGGACACGGGGGGAGTTAGGACACGGGGAGTTAGGACACGGGGAGAGTTGGGACACGGGGAGTTAGGACACGGGGGAGTTAGGACACGGGAGGAGTTAGGACACGGGGAGTTAGGACACGGGGAGAGTTGGGACACGGGGAGTTAGGACACGGGGAGTTAGGACACGGGGAGAGTTGGGACACGGGGAGTTAGGACACGGGGAGTTAGGACACGGGGAGTTTGGACATGGGGGAGTTAGGACACGAGGAGTTAGGACACGGGGAGAGTTAGGACACGGGGGAGTTCGGACACGGGGAGTTAGGACACGGGGAGAGTTGGGACACGGGGAGTTAGGACACGGGGGAGTTAGGACACGGGAGGAGTTAGGACACGGGGAGTTAGGACACGGGGAGAGTTAGGACACGGGAGAGTTAGGAGACGGGGAGTTAGGACACGGGGGAGTTAGGACACGGGGGAGTTAGAACACGAGGAGTTAGGACACGGGGAGAGTTAGGACACGGGAGAGTTAGGACACGGGGAGTTAGGACACGGGGAGTTAGGACACGGGGAGTTTGGACATGGTGGAGTTAGGACACGAGGAGTTAGGACACGGGGAGAGTTAGGACACGGGGGGAGTTAGGACACGGGGAGAGTTAGGACACGGGAGAGTTAGGAGACGGGGAGTTAGGACACGGGGGAGTTAGGACACGGGGGAGTTAGAACACAAGGAGTTAGGACACGGGGAGAGTTAGGACACGGGAGAGTTAGGACACGGGGAGTTAGGACACGGGGGAGTTAGGACACGGGGGAGTTAGAACACGAGGAGTTAGGACACGGGGAGAGTTAGGACACGGGGAGTTAGGACACGGGGGAGTTAGGACACGGGGGGAGTTAGGACACGGGAGAGTTAGGACACGGGAGGAGTTAGAACACGGGGAGTTAGGACACGGGGGAGTTAGGACACGGGGAGTTAGGACACGGGGGGATTTAGGTCACGGGGAGTTAGGACACGGCGAGTTAGGACACGGGGTGAGTTAGGATACGGGGAGTTTGGACACGGGGAGTTAGGACACGGGGGGAGTTAGGACACGGGGAGTTAGGACACGGGGGGAGTTAGGACACGGGGGGAGTTAGGACACGGGGGGAGTTAGGACACGGGGAGAGTTAGGGCACGGGGGGAGTTAGGACACGGGGAGTTCGGACATGGGGGAAGTTAGGACACGGGGAGTTAGGACACGGGGAGTTAGGACACGGGGGGAGTTAGGACACGGGGAGTTAGAACACGGGGAGTTAGGACACGGGGAGTTAGGACACGGGGAGTTAGGGCACGGTGGGGTAGGACACGGGGAGTTAGGGCACGGGGAGGTAGGACACGGGGTGAATCGGATTCTGTGTGGATATTGAACATTGCTGAATGTTATTGAGAGTTAGTTGAGTTAGAACAATACAGCACAGGAACACACCCTTTTGCCCTCCTGTCCTGGACCCACACGTTTTGCCCTTCCCTACTGAAACTGTCTTCATTTACCGGATCCCTAACCCTCTTTTCCCTTCATATTTATGTTTTCATCCAACTGTTTCGTCAGTGCTCCTATTGAGTCTGCTTCGACCCCCTCCTCTGTCACCATGCTCCAGGAACTCACCACCCTCTGTGTGAAAACCCTTCCTCACACGTCTCTTTTAAACTTCCCACTTCCTGCACCATGAGCCTCTGTCCCCAGTAATTGACTCCTCCATCTGGGAAAAAGCCTTAGTTTCCACTCTCTCCATGCCATGCATAATTTTATCAACCTCTATCAGGCACCCCTCAACCTCCTGCATTCCAGACGCACTCTATCCAACCTCTCTTCATAACTAATGTCCACCAGACCAGGCAACATCCTGGTGAACCTTTTCTGTACCCTCTCCAAAGCATCCACATCCTCCTGATAGTGTGGTGACCAGAACTATTTACAATATTCCAAGTTGGGTCTAACTGAAGCCCTATAAAGCTGCAGCGTAACCTGTCTATCCTTGTATTCAGTGCTGCTCCCATTGAAGGGAAGCATGCCATAGGCCTTTTATACTCCCTTATCTACCTGTGCTGCCACCTTCAGTGATCTGTGGACCTGCACACCCAGATCCCTCTGCATATCAATACTCTTAAGGGTTCTGCCAGTCACTGTATAATTTCCACCTCTTCTTGACCTTTCAAAATGCATCACCTCACACTTGTGTGGATTAAATGCCATCTGCCGTTTTCCTGCCCATGCCTCCAACTGAACTATATCCTGCTGTATACTCTGTTTGTTACCCTCACTACCTGCAAATCCACCAATCTTTGTGTCTTACAGTCAGGTGAACGGTAATTGAAGCTGTAGAGTTAGTGCACTTAGGGCTGTTACAACATTGGGTAGATGGAATTCGGTAGAGGGAGTTAGGACACCGAGTTAATGGGACTGAGGGTAGAGGGAGTTTGAATATGGGGTGAATGGGATTGTGAGGGAGGTAGGACTCCGATTAGGATTATTTCTTGTGATGTGGAGTTCATTAGTTAGGCTAGCTTTTATTGTCTGTCCCTTGAATTGGTCCTTCGTTGGCTGTTGAATTACTGATAGTGAGCAACTTGTTGAAGTGTTTCATTCCATGTGCAGTAGCTAGAGCCACAACGCTGTTCAGGAAGGAGTGCCACAACGCTGTTCAGGAAGGAGTGCCAAGAATTTAATACCGAATGAGTGGTGTCTTATTTCCTGGTCAGGGTGATAGTAGTTTAAAAGGCAACTTGTAGGGAATGAAATTCTAATTTAAATTCTCCGAGATGGAAGTGGTCATGGGTTTGGAAGTATTAGGGGACCTGGGTGACTTGCTGCAGGGCATCTTGTAGATAGTATACACTTCTGCTACTGAATGTAATGAGTGGAGGGATTGGATGTTTGTGGATGTGCTGCCAGTGAAATCAGCTGCTTTGTCTGAATGTCGTGTATTCTCAGGTGTGCAATGCATAGGGTTAGTGCTGACAGGGTGGGAGTGGTAGGTTACCTATCCGCACTGTACTTCTGCATGATGATCACAAAATGAGCTTGAAACCTAACCCTGATTCCAGGCAGAATGTTTTGGCAACATCAAAGAAGCAAACAACATGCCCACTCAACTCTACCTCGCTCCCCATCATTTTGCTAATGATGGCCTCGTGTTACACATGTTCCTTTTGCTCTCTTTGCTTCTGTTTTCAGAATAATGAGGCATAATTTCCTCCATGGTTCACCAAACATGTCAAAGGATGGAGGGATATGGCACAAGGGCAGGGAGGAGGGATTAGTTTAATTTGGTGTCATGTTCGGTACAGCACTGTAGGCTGTAGGGCCTGTTCCTGCGCTGTAGCGTTCTATGATCTGTGTTCTATGAGGTTGCGTCACATGCGATTTGGCTGAGAAAATTTGTGCTAATTCAGTCTTATTAACCCATTCGTCTTCTAATCAGGATTTAAGTTGTTCTTGACAGCTTTCTCCAATATTTGGTTTTCTCTGGTCTAGCTTCTATTTCCAAGTTTTTGTTCATCTTTCGTTCACCATTGGGTGTGACATTTCCAACTTTTTAACTCTTCTGTCAGCTCGAGATTGACCAAGGAGGACTAAAAGATTGTGATCAGATATCCTGCTGTATCTTCCCGAACTGAACTGGGTCATGTCTGCACAGGCTGACTTGAGGAATGTCAGCTGATCTCTCTCTATCTCTTTTTATTGTCCAAATCTGATCCAGTGTCAAGGTAGACAAGTTGCAGGCCCAGTCCTTCCTGCTGTTCTCTTGTACAACTGTCTTCATCCACTTCTTTCTCACAAACTCTTATCGATCTCTTTTGAAATAACTCCACAGAGGCTGGTATCCCATCACTATGTCACCCTGTATTAACACATGCATAATACTCGACACTGGTCTGGCTTCCTCAGAGCCAACTCTCAAAGAGAACAGAACCCCCAACACTCCTGTTTCTATCTGTCAGCCAGGGCTCCCTGATTGTAGCAAGTTAACAGCCCCAATCAGGGAACCCATATTCTATCAGGTCCACCTGGTTGACCTTATTGTAACCATGACATCCCTCCCCCTCTAAGTCCAGGGACGTAGGTCTGCTCTTTTTCTTGTAACCTCTCCTGAGGCATTTTCACACCAGGTCCATTTCCTCTGACTCAGCCTCAGTATGTACTGCACTGGAGCCCACCTCTTGTCCTTGGAGTATCTCAGAATAAACTCATCCTCTTGTTCAGGCAGTAAAAGCATCAAGGCTGCAGTGTCCACTGTGCATATCTCCAACTCTGAGATTTCTTTAACACCAGATGGCGGGGGAGGTAAGGGCTGGGGAGGCGGGTGCAGAACTCACAGCCTTTCCAGCTGTTCTGAGGGTGTGGGTATGTTTTATTCCTGTCCCGTTTGTGAGTTTGCAGCTTTCATGTGGTCCAAGTGTTTGTTCAGGACCACCTTACCTACCTGACCTCACATGGACCATGCCTCTTATTTATTCAGGGCAATCTCTGTGGTTTTAGCACCAAAACTTGGCACCTGAAGTAAACTGTCTCTCTCATTTAGAAGAGTTTTGTGTCCAGTATTGATGATCTTAATGCTGTTTCACCCTCCCCCAGGTCTGGGAAGATCAGATTTAATCTGCTGCAGAGTCTTCTCCCCATTAGCAACTCTGCTGGAGCTATATCTGTAGATGTATGAGGGATAGTCCTATAATCAAATAGGAACTGGGACAGTTTGGCATTAAGTGAAGCTATAGGCTGATTCTTTAAACCTGCTCTTTCCACCAGGCCTTTGGAGAGTGGATGGGTGTATGCTGAATACCATTTGATTTTAGGAAATACTTGAATTCCCTCCTGGTAAATGATGTCCTGTTATCTGTGACCTCCTGGAGACTGTGCATTCCAAAAGATGCTTGCAGCTTTTCTAATGACTTAGATGAGGGCATAGAAGGATGGGTTAGTAAATTTATGGATGACACTAAGGTCAGTGGAGTTGTGGACAGTGCAGGAGGATGTTGTAGGTTACAGTGGGACATAGGTAAGCTGCAGAGCTGGGCTGATTGGTGGCAAAGGGAGTTTAATGTGGAAAAGTGTGAGGTGATTCACTTTGGAAGTAGAAACAAGAACAAAGAGTACTGGGTGAATGGTAAGTCTCTTGGTCGTGTAGATGAGCAGAGAGATCTCAGTGTCCATGTACATAAATCCCTGCAAGTTGCCACCCAGGTTAATAGGATTATTAAGAAGGCATACAGTGTGTTAGTTCTTATTGATAGAAAGATTGACTCTCAGAATCATGAGGTCATGCTGCAGCTGTACAAAATTCTGGTGCGGCCGCATTTGGAGTATTGTGTACAGTTCTGGTCACTGCATTTTAAGAAGGATGTGGAAGTTTTGGAAAGGGTGCAGAGGAGATTTACTAGGAGGTTGCCTGGTATGGAGGGAAGGTCTTACGAGGAAAGGTTGAGGGACTTGAGGCTGTTGTTGATAGAGAGAAGAAGGTTGAGAGGTGACTTAATAGAGACATATAAGACAATCAGAGGGTTAGATAGGGTGGACAGGGAGAGCCTTTTTCCTTGGATGGTGATGGCTAGCACAAGGGGACATAGCTTTAAATTGAGGAGTGATAGATATAGGACAAATGTCAGAGGGAGTTTCTTTATTCAGAGTAGTAGTAGGGGCATGGAGCGCCCTGACAGTAACAGTAGTAGACTTGCCAACTTTAGATGTTTAAGTGGTAACTAGATAAATATATGGATGAAAATGGAATAGTGTAGGATAGATGGGCTTCAGATTGGTTCTACAGGCCGGCGCAACATCGAGGGCTGAAGGGCCTGGACTGTGCTGTAATGTTCTATGTTCTAATATCATCCCCATATCTGACGAATGTCCACATCCACGTACACGTCCAACCACATTACTTGAACATCAAAGTGAAATAAGCTCTGTGTAACCAAGCCCACGGTTTACCGGCTATTTCCATGAATGTGGCATTGCCGCTGGCAGTAATTTTTATTGTACTCTGGGCACTGCTCCACCAACATGGCGATATCTGCATCCATACCTGGCCACCAGGCTATAATGTCTTGCCAACATCTTTATTTTGGACACCTCTGGATGACCCTGGTGGAATTCAGCCAGTATCTGGTGATGACTTTTCCCTGGGACAAACAGTGTTGTCACCCTGTACTGTGGTCTGGTCTCACTGCGTTCAGAAAAGATTCAGTTCTGGTTATAGTGGCCCTGTTGTTTCTCCCATCACCACCAGCTGTTTAGTTTTGCCAGGTTCAGATCTTGTATCTATCGTCTGATGTTGTCAGTGGTGACTGCAAGGCTGTCCAGAAAGTTTAGAACCAGAATGCATTCTTCCAGTGGTGGTACCAGCACTGCGAGATGACTCAAGGTATCTGCATTTGCTACTTAGCCTCCTGGAAGGTGTACAAACTTATAATTGTACACATTTAGAATGACAGCCTACCACTGAGGTCAAACTAAAGCGATGGTGGCACAGCTTTGTTCTCTTTGAGTAGGTCTAGCAGGGATTTGTGTTCCATTAATATTACAAATTTAAGTCCATAATAGTATTGGTGGAACTTTCTCATGCTAAAGCTGACTGCCAAGCGTTCTTTCTCTATCTTGGTGTATTTTTGCTCTACATCAGCCAAAGTCTGGGAAACATATCCTATTGGCCATTCCTCTCCATTGGGCCACCTGTGAGCCAACACTATCCCGATACCAAACAGGGAGACATCACATCTCAGCACCTTCACTCCCCTAAAGCCTCTGTCTTGGCTATGATCCCATTTCCAAGGCTGACCCTTTCTCAGTAGCAGGTGTAAGGGTGCCAAGATGGAGGCCAGGTTATGTACAACTTTTCCATAATAATTCACTAGTCCAAGGAAAGACCTAAGCACTGGTATAGACATGGGATGTAGGACACCTTTGATCACCTTCACTTTATCTACCAATGGGTGTAATCTGGTCTTGTCAGCTCTGTAGCCCAAGTAGGTCACTGGGGTACCTGGAGCACACATTTTTCCCTTACAAACCATACACCTGCCCTGGGAGAAACCTCCAAGGACAATGTCCAAGTTCTCCAAGTTCTCTTTATTGGTCTTCCTGGTTATTAGCACATCTTCCAGATAAATGATTACCTGGGGTAGTCCTTGTAAAATGTTTTCCAGCAACCACCGAAAAATGTCATAGGTTGGTGATTCAAATGGCAGTCTAGTATATTAGTACAAACCCTGTCCACATTGAGGGTGGTGGGGGGTGGGGGCAGTGGGGGGGTGTTGTGAGACCCAGGGAGATAGTGAGGAAAGAGATCAATCTGAGACTGGTACAGTTGAGAACAGAAGTGAGTCAAACAGTCAGGGTAGGCAGGGACAAGGTAGGACTTAATAAATTAAACTGCATTTATTTCAATGCAAGGGGCCTAACAGGGAAGGCAGATGAACTCAGGGCATGGTTAGGAACATGGGACTGGGATATCATAGCAATTACAGAAACATGGCTCAGGGATGGGCAGGACTGGCAGCTTAATGTTCCAGGATACAAATGCAACAGGAAGGATAGAAAGGGAGGCAAGAGAGGAGGGGAAGTGGTGCTTTTGATAAGGGATAGCATTACAGCTGTACAGAGGGAGGATATTCCTGGAAATACATCCAGGGAAATTATTTGGGAGGAACTGAAAAATAAGAAAGGGATGATAACCTTATTGGGATTGTATTATAGAAGCCCTAATAATCAGAGGGAAATTGAGAAACAGACTTATAAGGAGATCTCAAATGTCTGTAAGAATAATAGGGTAGTTATGGTAGGGGATTTGAACTTTCCAAATATCGACTGGGACTGCCATAGTGTAAAGAGCTTAGATGGAGAGGAATTTGTTAAGTGTGTACAAGACAATTTTCTGATTTAGTATGTGTATGTACCTACTAGACCTACTCTTGGGAAATAAGGCAGGGCAGGTGACTGAGGTGTCAGTGGGGAGCACTTTGGGGCCAGCGACCATAATTCTATTAGATTTAAAATAATAATGGAAAAAGATAGACCAGATCTAAAAGTTGAAGTTCTAAGTTGGAGAAAGGCCAATTTTGACGGTATTAGGCAAGGACTTTCGAAAGCTGATTGGAGGCAGATGTTCGCAGGTAAAGGGACGGCTGGAAAATGGGAAGCCTTCAGAAATGAGATAACAAGAATCCAGAGAAAGTATATTCCTGTCAGGGTGAAAGGGAAGGCTGGTAGGTATAGGGAATGTTGGATGACTAAAGAAATTGAGGGTTTGGTTAAGAAAAAGAAAGAAGTATATGTAAGGTATAGACAGGATAGATCGAGTGAATCCTTAGAAGAGTGTAAAGGCAGTAGGAGTATACTTAAGAGGGAAATCAAGAGGGCAAAACGGGGACATGGGATAGCTTTGGCAAGTAGAATTAAGGAGAATCCAAAGGGATTTTACAAATACGTTAAGGACAAAATGGTAACTAGGAAGAGAATAGGGTTCCTCAAAGATCAGCAAGGCGGCCTTTGTGTGGAACCACAGAAAATGGGGGAGATATTAGATGAGTATTTTGCATCAGTATTTACTGTGGAAAAGAATATGGAAGATATAGACTGTAGGGAAATAGATGGAGACATCTTGCAGAATGTCCAGATTACAGAGGAGGAAGTGCTGGATGTCTTGAAACGGGTAAAGCTGGATAAGTCCCCAGGACCTGATCAGGTGTACCCGAGAACTCTGTGGGAAGCTAGAGAAGTGATTGCTAGGCCTCTTGCTGAGATATTTGTATCATCGATAGTCATGGGTGAGGTGCCAAAAGACTGGAGGTTGGCAAACATGGTGCCACTGTTGAAGAAGAGCGGTAAAGACAAGCCAGGGAACTATAGACCGGTGAGCCTGACCTCAGTGGTGGGCAAGTTGTTGGAGGGAATCCTGAGGGACAGGATGTACATGTATTTGGAAAGGCAAGGACTGATTAGGGATAGTCAACATGGCTTTGTGCGTGGGAAATCAGTCTCACAAATTTGATTGAGTTTTTTGAGGAAGTAACAAAGAGGATTGATGAGGGCAGAGCAGTAGACGTGATCTATATGGACTTCAGTAAGGCGTTCAACAAGGTTCCCCATGGGAGACTGATTAACAAGGTTAGATCTCATGGAATAAAAGGAGAACTAGCCATTTGGATACAGAACTGACTCAAAGGTAGAACACAGAGGGTGATGATGGAAGATTGTTTTTCAGACTGGAGGCCTGTGACCAGTGGAGTGCCACAAGGATTGGTGCTGGGTCCTCTACTTTTTGTCATTTACATAAATTATTTGGATGCGAGCATAAGAGGTACAGTTAGTAAGTTTGCAGATGGCACCAAAATTGGAGGGTGTAGTGGACAGCGAAGAAGATTACCTCAGATTACAACAGGATCTGGACCAGATGGGCCAATGGGCTGAGAAGTGGCAGATGGAGCTTAATTCAATAAATGCGAGTTGCTCCATTTTGGGAAAGCAAATCTTAGCAGGTCTTATCCACTTAATGGTAAGGTCCTAGGGAGTGTTGCTGAACAAAGAGACCTTGGAATGCAGGTTCATAGCTCCTTGAAAGTAGAGTCGCAGGTAGATAGGATAGTGAAGAAGGATCAAGGTTTGTGCGAAGATTTGTAGCTCGGGTCTCGTTGTTGTGGTTCTGTTCGCCAAGCTGGAAGTTTTTGTTGCAAACATTTCGTCCCCTGGCTAGGAGACATCATCAGTGCTCTGGAGCCTCCTGCGAAGCGCTTCTTTGATGTTTCTTCCGGTATTTATAGTGGTCTGTCCTTGCCGCTTCCGGGTGTCAGTTTCAGCTGTCCGCTGTAGTGGTTGGTATATTGGGTCCAGGTCGATGTGTTTGTTGATGGAGTTTGTGGATGAATGCCATGCCTCTAGGAATTCCCTGGCTGTTCTCTGTCTGGCTTGCCCTATGACAGTAGTGTTTTCCCAGTCGAATTCATGTTGCTTGTTGTCTGAGTGTGTGGCTACTAGGGATAGCTGGTCGTGTCGTTTCGTGGCTAGTTGATGTTCATGTATGCGAATTGTTAGCTGTCTTCCTGTTTGTCCTATATAGTGTTTTGTGCAGTCCTTGCATGGTATTTTATGAAAGTAACCACCCCAACACACACAAACGAAGCTGCATCAGAACACTATTCAAAAGAGCCACAACACACTGCAGTACACCAGAACTGCGAAAAGAGGAAGAGGAACACCTATACAAGGTACTCGCCAAAAACGGATACCCGCGCAACTTTATCAACAGATGCCTAAGAGATAGACCACGGAACGAGGACATGCCACAACCAAAAGGACTAGCCACACTACCATACATCAGGAGCGTTTCAGAACTGACAGCCAGACTACTGCGACCCTTAGGACTCATAACGGCACACAAACCAACAGCCACGCTCAGACAACAACTTACTAGAACAAATGAGCCGATACCCAACATGAGCAAAACTAATGTAGTTTACAAAATACCATGCAAGGACTGCACAAAACACTATATAGGACAAACAGGAAGACAGCTAACAATCCGCATACATGAACATCAACTAGCCACGAAACGACACGACCAGCTATCCCTAGTAGCCACACACTCAGACAACAAGCAACATGAATTCGACTGGGAAAACACTACTATCATAGGGCAAGCCAGACAGAGAACAGCCAGGGAATTCCTAGAGGCATGGCATTCATTCACAAACTCCATCAACAAACACATCGACCTGGACCTAATATACCAACCACTACAGCGGACAGCTGAAACTGACACCCGGAAGCGGCAAGGACAGACCACTATAAATACTGGAAGAAACATCAAAGAAGCGCTTCGCAGAAGGCTCCGGAGCACTGATGATGTCGCCTAGCCAGGGGACGAAACGTTTGCAACAAAAACTTCCAGCTCGGCGAACAGAACCACAATAGTGAAGAAGGTGTTTGGTATGCTTTCCTTTATTGGTCAGAGTATTGAGTACAGGAGTTGGGAGGTCATGTTGCGGCTGTACAGGACATCGGTTAGACCACTGGTGGAATATTGCGTGCAATTCTGGTCTCCTTCCTATCGGAAAGATGTTGTGAAACTTGAAAGGGTTCAGAAAAGATTTACAAGGATGTTGCCAGGGTTGGAGGATTTGAGCTACAGGGAGAGGCTGAACAGGCTGGGACTGTTTTTTCTAGAGCGTCGGAGGCTGAGGGGTGACCTTATAGATGTTTACAAAATTATGAGGGGCATGGATAGGATAAATAGACAAAGTCTTTTCCGTGGGGTCGGGGAGTCTAGAACTAGAGGGGCATAGGTTTAGGGTGAGAGGGGAAAGATTTAAAGGGGACCTAAGGGGCAACTTTTTCACGCAGAGGGTGGTACGTGTATGGAATGAGCTGCCAGAGGAAGTGGTGGAGGCTGGTACAATTACAACATTTAAGAGGCACTTGGATGGGTATATGAATAGGAAGGGTTTGGAGGGATATGGGTCGGGTGCTGGCAAGTGGGACTAGATTGGGTCGGGATATCTGGTCGGCATGGACGGGTTGGACCGAAGTGTCTGTTTCTATGCTGTACATCTCTATGACTGTTATGAGTATTTATTGCAGCACAGTTCTGGCAATCCACATCTAACTGCAATTGCAGATAGGCGGGGTTCATGTCCAACTTCGTGATAGAGAACCCCACTGTCAGCTTTGTAAATTCTCTCCGCGAAGAATCGGTTATTTATCGAGCTTCGAGAAGTGGTTTCTGGTTTGTTTGAAATCCCCCACAAAGGCGAACCGAATCATTGGGCTTCAAAACTGACTTGATGATTCCTTCACCTTCCAGCCTCCTGATTTCTGTCTCTACTTTTGCCCGTAAGGCAGACGGCACTGGTGGGGCCTTGCAGAATCATGGAATTGCTTCCTGGTCAACATGTCCTTGGCTGCTTTCATTGTCTTTAGATCTTCTTGAAAAACGTCTGGGTATTTAATTACAACTTCACTGAGGCAGCCATTTTCTAGTCGAAAAATGCTGAGTCAATCAAGGTGAATCTTTCACAAGCAATTTCACCCCATCAAGCTTTGGTCTGAGCTTTTTCCTACAATTAGTATTAACTCAAGCAAGAGACTGGAACTGAAGTTGTACCCTTAATCTGTGAAGGTTCACAGGTATCTAGTTTCCCAACCTAGCTGAGACCTTACACAATCTTAAGGTTCAGAGTCCAGAGTGAATTTTGTGGTCACTGAAACAGTCATGCCAGTATTAACCTCCATTAGAACTGGGTGACCATTAACCAGACGATTGTTTTGATTAGTTCTGATTTGAATGGAGCTCAGCAATTTAACTGTTCCAAGCCGGATGGAGGTGAGCTTTCCACTGTTGTACCCTCCTGGATACTGATTGATGCATTCTCTTACTCTATTCAGATCTAGTGGAATGTTTTGCCTGTCTTAAGTCCACATACCAGCAGAAACTGCAATGGCTTGCCAGCCTGGATAAAGACATTTTTTGTTTTTGATTTGATTTGATTTGTTATGTCACATATGCCTGGGGACAGTGAAAAGTTTTGTTTTCCATGCAGTACAGGCAGATCATACCAAACAAAAGGTATTAGGGTAGTAGAACAGAGCGGGCAATACAATGTTACTGCTGTAGAGAAAGCACACAGAGAGCGAGATGAACATCAGTTTTTAAATTTGAGAGGTCTATTTGGAAACAGAATAACAGTAGGGAAGACGCTGTTCGTGAGCCTGTCGGTACTTGTGTTTAAGATTTAGTATCTTCTGCCCGACGGAAGAGATTGGAAGAGATTATAACTAGGGTGGGAGGGGTCTCTGATGAGGCAACAGGAAGTGTAGGTAGAGTCAATGGATAGAAGGATGGTTTGTGTTATGGACTGGGCTGTGCACACATTTTCTGTCATTTCTTATGGTCCTGGGCAGAACAGCTGCTGAACCAAGTGATGGTGCATCCAGATAGAATGCTTTCTGTGGTGCATCTGTAAACTTTGGTGAGGGGCCTTATGGACATGCCAAATTTCCTTAGCCATCCGAGGAAGTAGAAATATTGTGCTTTCATGACCATAGTGTCACAATGGGTGGACCAGGATAGGGGTTTTGGAGATCATCACTCCTAAGAAGTTGATGCTCTCAACCATCTCCACCTCAGCACCATTGATGTAGACAAGGGCGTGTCCTCCACTCCACTCCCTGAAGTCAATGACCAGCTCTTTCATTTTGCTGAGGTTGAGAGAGAGAACATTACCTAGTTTAGAGTGGTGGTGGAAAAGCACATTAGGTCAGACAGCATCCGAGGAGCAGGAAAATCTACGTTTCAGGCAAAAGCCCTTCATCAGGAATGACAGGCAGGGAGCCTCCAGAGTAGAGAGATAAATGGGAGGGGGTAGGGCTGGGGTGAAGGTCGCGAAGAGTACAATAGGTAAATGGGGGTGGAGTTGATGGTTATAGGTCAGAGAGGAGGGTGGAACGGATAGGTGGGAAGGGAGATTGTCGGTTAGGACAGGTCATGAGGATGGTGCTGAGCTGGAAGGTTGGAACTGCGGTAAGGTGGGGGGAGGGAAAATGAGGAAACTGGTGAAGTCTAGGAGAGAACATGATGTTTATACCATGCCACGGAGCCCTGTACCTTGTTCCTGTATTCTGACTTGTCATTGTTTATAATCTTTTAGCTGAGGTTTAGCTTTGTTTTGGGATTTCGTTGTCAGGTCCTTCTGTTCAGGCTTTGTCCTGAGTGAGACTCTGCAATTGCCTTCACTCCCGCGGTGTCCCCCAAGCTCAGTTGGCCTGGTCAGGGGGTCCACTTCCATCAACATACCCTGTAATTCCACCTGCACATTTTCTAATGACAAAGCCAGCTATAGTGCCAATGTGAAGCCCAGTTGGGTTTCAGTCACCAGGTGCTCATTACAGTCACTACACCTTTAGTTGAGTCAAGCCTCTGTCTCTGCAAGATAATTCCCTTTTAGATCCACAACGCTGCACACCATTCTGTCCACTTGCTGTATTTTCATGACAATTCCTTGTGCTCCCTTTAAACTTCTTTTTCTCCCTTTGGTCATTCTTACTTTTCTTCTTAATTCTACACTTCCTGTGATAGTGCCTTGTGCCATTACCTGACTTTTCATAGCTTCACTCTCTTTCTCATCTCTTTCCTGTCCCTTTCCCATCCAGGCAGTTTTTGCACAAAGTTCTCCACCAGTTTTGCAGTTTTTCCCGTGGTACAATCTTTATCAAAGGGACGGCTGGAAAATGGGAAGCCTTCAGAAATGAGATAACGAGAATCCAGAGAAAGTATATTCCTGTCAGGGTGAAAGGGAAGGCTGGTAGGGATAGGGAATGTTGGATGATGAAAGAAATTGAGAATTTGGTTAAGAAAAAGAAGGAAGCATATGTCAGGTATACACAGGATAGATCAGGTGTTTCCTAAGAAGAGTATAAAGGCAGTAGGAGTATACGTAAGGGGGAAATCAGGAGGGCAAAAAGGGGACATGAGATAGCTTTGGCAAATAGAATTAAGGAGAATCCAAAGGGCTTTTACAATATATTAAGGACAAAATGGTAACTAGGGAGAGAATAGGGCCCCTCAAAGATCAGCAAGGCAGCCTTTGTGTGGAGCCACAGAAAATGGGGGAGATACTAAATGAGTATTTGGCATCAGTATTTACTGTGGAGAAGGATATGGAAGATATAGACTGTAGGGAAATAGATGGAGACATCTTGCAAAATGTCCAGATTACAGAGGAGGAAGTGCTGGATGTCTTGAAATGGGTTATGGTGGATAAATCCCCAGGACCTGATCAGGTGTACCCGAGAACTCTGTGGGAAGCTAGAGAAGTGATTGCTGAGCCTCTTGCTGAGATATGTGTATCATCAATAGTCACAGATGAGGTGCTGGAAGACTGGAGGTTGGATAACGTGGTGCCACTGTTTAAGAAGGGCGGTAAAGACAAGCCAGGGAACTATAGACCGGTGAGCCTGACCTCAGTGGTGGGCAAGTTGTTGGAGGGAATCCTGAGGGACAGGGTGTACATGTATTTGGAAAGGCAAGGACTGATTAGGGATAGTCAACAAGGCTTTGTGAGTGGGAAATCATGTCTCACAAATTTGATTGAGTTTTTTGAGGAAGTAACAAAGAGGATTGATGAAGGCAGAGCGGTAGATTAGATTACTTACAGTGTGGAAACAGGCCCTTCGGCCCAACCAGTCCACACCGACCCGCCGAAGCGCAACCCACCCATTCCCCTACATTTACCCTTTATCTAACACTATGGGCAATTTAGCATGGCCAATTCACCTGACCTGCACATCTTTGGACTGTGGGAGGAAACCGGAGTACCCGGAGGAAACCCACGCAGACACGGGGAGAACATGCAAACTCCACACAGTCAGTCGCCTGAGTCGGGAATTGAACCCAGGTCACTGGTGCTGTGAGGCAGCAGTGCTAACCACTGTGCCACCGTGCCGCCCCATATAGATATGATCTATATGGACTTCAGTAAGGCATTTGGCAACGTTCCCCATGGGACTCTGATTAACAAGATTAGATTAGATTACTTACAGTGTGGAAACAGGCCCTCCAGCCCAACAAGTCCACACCGACCCATCGAAGCGCAACCCACCCAGACCCATTCACCGACATTTATCCCTTTTTTTCCCCTGGAGCGTCGGAGGCTGAGGGGTGACCTTATAGAGGTTTACAAAATTATGAGGGACATAGATAGGGTAAATAGACAAAGTCTTTTCCCTGGGGTGGGGGAGTCCAGAACTAGAGGGCATAGGTTTAGGGTGAGAGGGGAAAGATATAAAAGAGACCTAAAGGGCAACTTTTTCACGCAGAGGGTGGTACGTGTATGGAATGAGCTGCCAGAGGATGTGGTGGAGGCTGGTACAATGACAACATTTAAGAGGCATTTGGATGGGTATACGAATAGGAAGGGTTTGGAGGGATATGGGCCGGTTGCTGGCAGGTGGGACTAGATTGGGTTGGGATATCTGTTCGGCATGGACAGGTTGGACCGAAGGATCTGTTTCCATGCCGTACATTCATACATGACTCTATGAATCATTGATGTTTGCTCTTTTCCGTAAGGATAGTCCTCATTTCCCTCACTGTTACAAACCTGAATGATATTGTACCTGTCAAAATCCAGATGACCTCCCAGTGAAACAGACAACTGCAGGACCATCAGAGCTAGTTTTGGGATGGGTAGTATTTTGTGTCTGTTCCATCCTGTGGATTAGGTATCAGTCATGCTTGACTGGGGGTGGAATATTTGCCTGTATCTAGGCATCTTTATTATGCAGCTTTATTCAGAACGGATGACAGAGGCTCTCATCAATTCGATCATCTTTCCAGATTTTCAAATCCCTGCCTTGTACATTCAGCAGCTCTTTCTAACATTTAGCTGCTCTCATGTTGCTCATTCATGCTTGAAACATTCGTGTTGCTTTTCCAATTCCTTTTCCAATTGCTCTCACATTTCTATTGTGTAGTCACCTCCTGACTGACATTGTAATTAGTGGAGAGTGTGGTTACCTCTGTTAGTAGCCCTCAGAGGCAGGAGGTTATCTGTTTGAATCCATTAGAGTTCTGCAGCTCAGTTTTCAGTGTAATACTGATGAATGGCCACACTGTCAGACAGCTTTTCAGATATTAAACCTGTTTGAGAGATGTAGAAACTCTGATGTCCAAATCAGTATTTAACTCATATCGATTTAAAATTGTATTCATTTTGGGGGATGTAGGCACTGCAGGCTGAATCACCTGGGTGTCCTGCTCAGACCATTTCAGAGAGCAGTTAAGTTGTTGTTACTGTGGGTCTGGAGTCACATGTAGGCCCAGACTGGGTGAGGATAGCAGATTTCGTTTCCCAACGGACATTACTGACACCAAAGGGTTTTCACAACAATTGATCATTTTTAAAAATTCATTCAGAGGATGTGAGTGAGTCTGACTAGACCAGCATTTATTGCCCATTCCCAGTCACGCAGAGGGCAATTGAGAGTCACCCACATTGCTGTGTGTCTAGTGCCATATCTATACCTAGACTGGGTAAGGACAGCAGGTTTCCTTCCCTAAATGACATTAGTGACCTAGATGGGTTTTTCTGACAATTAACAACAGTTTGGTGGTTATTACCTTCTTAATTCCAGATTTTTATTGAATTCAAATTTCACCATCTGACAGGATTCAAACATGGGCACCCCAGAACATGACCTGAGTCTCTGGATTAATGGTCTAGCAACTGGCCATTGCCTCCAGCGTTATGGTCACTGTCATGGTCATTGACTAGATTTTATGAATTGAATTTAAGTTCCACCTGCTGCTGAATGGGATTTGAAACTGTGTCCCTGGAACATTATCCTGGCTATCTGGATCACTGCAACAGTGACGTTCCCACTACACCACCATCTGCCCTCACCAGCATCTGCTGGTCCCTGAGTGACAGTGACTGCCCCTCAATGGAACCACAGAAACCATTCACCCCCATCCTATCTGCCCCATTACCCCCCTGAAAAAGCTCTGTGTCATGTGAGGTGTGTGAGACACCAGGAATTCCCCAGTAGATCCCTAGTAGATCTCCATTCCTCTCATGGATTGCCCTCAACTCTTCTTGATCCATCATCCATTCCATCTTCATATTTTATTGTCACAGTGACCTTCTTAGAAAAAAGCAGGTGCTTTTTGTGAAATTGCCAGATCCACCTTCCTGAAGTGAGATGGTGTTGTGTTGATGATTTTAGTTGTCTCTCTGGTTGTTCAGAATGGACTTGTGCTCTCTCGTGAGCCTGAAGTGACAGAACATTCCTGACTGCCCATTACTGACTTCAAACTGGGCAACAGCAGTTCAGACCCACAGGTTAACAGGTTAAGTTCAGATTTTCACAGTAATAGATGCAGGAGTAGGCCATTTGGCCTGTCAGGGATGTGTTGCTGGAAAAGCACAGCAGGTCAGGCAGCATCTGAGGAGCAGGAGAATTGGTGTTTTGGGTAAAAGCCCTTTTGTCAAGCCTGCTCAACCATTCATTAAGATCATGACCGATCTATTCGTCATCTCAGTTTCTCCTACCTGCATTATCCCCATAACCCATAATTCCCCTACCATACAAAAACCCATCCAACTGTAATATATTTTGAATATATTTAATGAAGCTGCTTGTACTGCTTTCTTGGGCAGAGAATTCCTTGGATTCACTACTCTCTGAGAAAAACAGTTCTTCCTCATCTCTGTCCTAAATCTACTCCCCCTAATCTTGAGACCATTTCCCCGTGTCCTCATTCACCCACCAGCAGAAACAACTTGCCTGATTCTATCTTATCCATCCCTTTCATAATTTTATATGTTTCTATAAGCACCCCTCTTATTCTTCTAAATTCTAGAGAGTACAGTCCCAGGCAGCTCAACCTCTCCTCACAGGCCTCCAGAATTAACCTGGTGACCCTCCTCTGCACCACCTCCAAAGCCAGTGTATCCTTCCACAAGTAAGGAGGAAGTAATGGAGTATTGCACATAATCCTCCTGGTGCGGCTTCACCAACACCTGGAACAATTGCAGTAGACCGTCCCTGGTCTTAAATTCAATCCCTCCAGCAATGAAAGCTAACATTCTGTTTGCCTTCCTGATTACCTGTTGCATCTGCAAATCAACTTCTAGCAATTCATGTACGAGTGCTCCTAAGTCCCTCTACGCCACAGCATGCTGCAACCTTTCACCATTTAAATAATACTCTGACCTACTATTTTTACTTCCAAAGTGGATAACCTCACATTTACCAACATTGTACTCCATCTGCCAGACCCTTGCCCACTCACCGAACCAATCTAAATTCCACTGCAGACCCTCCACGCTCTCTGCACAGTTTGCCTTTCCACTCACTTTAGTGTTATCAGCAAACTTGGAGATTTTACCCTGGGTCTCCTCTTCCACATCATTTATATACATCATGCAGAGTTCGGGCCGAACACCGGTCCCTGCGGGGCCCGCTCACCACTGATTTCCACCCAGAAAAACACCCATTTACCCCGACTCTCTGCTTTCCATTGGTTAACCAGTCCTCTATCCATGCCAGTACATTCTCTGCAACTCCATGCATTCTTATCTTACGGATGAGTCTTTTATGCGGCACTTTCTCAAATGTCTTCTGAAAATTCAAGTATACAACATCCACCTCTTCCTCTCCATCCATCATACTTATTACATCCTCAAGGAACTCTCGTGAGCTTGTCAAACACGACCTTCCCTTCCTGAATCCATGCTGTCTCTGCCTGATGGAACCCTTTCCATCCAGATATCTCACTATTTCTTCTTTCATGATAGCCTCCAGCATTTTCCTGACCACAGATGTTAAGCGAACGAGCCTATAGTTACCTGCCTTTTGTCTATATCCTTTTTTAAACAGTGATATGACATTCACTGTCTTCCAGTCTGCTGGGACCTGCCCAGAGCCCAGTGAGTTTTGGTAAATTATCACTAATGCTCTTCTCTAACTTTCATCATTTCTTTCCACACCTCGGGGGGCATTCCATCGGGACCAGAGGACTTGTCTACCTTTAGTCCCAAAAGTTTGCTCAACACTACCCCTTGACCTGTCTTAAACATTGACCATAGAAAATTGGAACAGATGTCGGCCATTCAGCCCTTCTAGCCTCCCCTGCCTTTTAACGTGACCATGTCTGATCATACAACTCTAGATTCTCTTCCAGCTTCTCACCCCAAGCCCTTTGACCCCTTTAGACCCAAGGACTGTATCCAGCTCTTTCTTGAAATCATGCAATGTTTTAGTTTCAGTTGCTTTCTGTGGTAATGAATTCCATAGGCTCACCACTCTCACTCACCACTCTCGCTCACCATTCTCACTCACCACTCTCGCTCACCACTCTCACTCACCACTCTCACTCACCACTCCAACTCGCCACTCTCACTCACCATTCTCACTCACCACTCTCGCTCACCACTCTCGCTCACCACTCTCACTCACCACTCCAACTCATCACTCTCACTCACCACTCCAACTCATCACTCTCACTCACCACTCTCGCTCACCACTCTCGCTCACCACTCTCACTCACCACTCCAACTCACCACTCTCACTCACCACTCCAACTCACCACTCTCACTCACCACTCTCACTCAGCATTCTCACTCACCATTCTCACTCACCACTCTCACTCACCACTCTCACTCACCACTCTCACTCACCACTCTCACTCACCATTCTCACTCACCACTCTCGCTCACCACTCTCGCTCACCACTCTCACTCACCACTCCAACTCACCACTCTCACTCACCACTCTCACTCACCATTCTCACTCACCATTCTCACTCACCACTCTCACTCACCACTCCAACTCACCACTCTCACTCACCACTCTCACTCACCATTCTCACTCACCACTCTCACTCACCACTCTCGCTCACCACTCCAACTCACCACTCTCACTCACTATTCTCACTCAGCATTCTCACTCACCACTCTCACTCACCACTCTCACTCACCATTCTCACTCAGCATTCTCACTCACCACTCTCACTCACCATTCTCACTCACCATTCTCACTCACCACTCTCGCTCTCCACTCTTGCTCACCACTCTCACTCACCACTCTCACTCACCACTCTCGCTCACCACTCTTGCTCACCACTCTCGCTCACCCATCTCACTCACCACCCTCTTGGTGAAGATATTTCTCCTCATTTCTCTCCGAAATGGTTTACTCCCTGTCCTTAGACTGTGGGCCCTGGTTCTGGATTCCTCAGACACCGGGAACTTCAGTCACCTCAGTCAATAGACAATAGACAATAGGTGCAGGAGTGGGCCATTCTGCCCTTCGAGCCTGCACCACCATTCAATATGATCATGGCTGATCATTCCTAATCAGTATCTTGTTCCTGCCTTATCTCCATAACCCTTGATTCCACTATCCTTGAGAGCTCTATCTAACTCTTTCTTAAATGAATCCAGAGACTGAGCCTCCACTGCCCTCTGGGGCAGAGCATTCCACACAGCCACCACTCTCTGGGTGAAGAAGTTTCTCCTCATCTCTGTCCTAAATGGTCTACCCCGTATTTTTAAGCTGTGTCCTCTGGTTCAGCACTCACCCATCAGCGGAAACATGTTTCCTGCCACCAGAGTGTCCAATCCTTTCATAATCTTATATGTCTCAATCAGATCCCCTCTCAGTCTTCTAAACTCAAGGGTATACAAGCCCAGTCGCTTCAGTCTTTACATTCAGTCCTTCCTAAATTGATCCTCTCTGGTCCTGTTAACATTCTCATTCTTCCAAACACCAGTGAATGCAATCCTAACCAATCCATTCTCTCCTCATATATCAGTCCTGTCATGCCAGGACTCAGTCCGGTAAATAACCATCGCACTTCCTCCATCACCAGAACATCATTCCTCAGGTAAGGAGACCAAAACGGCACAAAATGCTGCTATATGGTCTCACCCAGGCCATTGTAAAATTACAGCAAGACATCTTTGTTCCTGAACTTGCATCGTCTCGCTAGTTACCAAACTTTGGGATTCTGGTGACATGTAGCTCAAATCTAGGTGTGTAGCTAAGCAGACTGTGCACTTGAGATCATGCTGACAGAGAGATAATGACAAGTGGCAACAATATGGAGCTCAGTGACTTTAGAAAATTAGAGCAGAAAACATTGACTTATTTAGAGGGAGGGTTGATGGCTGATGAGAAAGGATATGGGGACAGCTTATAAAGGGATGGTTAGTGTGGAGGGATGTTAAGGGGGTAATTGACACTAGCAGGGATCAGTTGAGCTGATTGATTTTTTTTTCTGCTCATGACCACTTGTTTAACTCTATGTAAACATTCCTCAGCAGCTTGTTTGGGTATGTCAAACAACTTAGACTCTGAAAATCTAATTGAGCCTATGACCAAAGTTACCCTCCAGTCAACCACTGGTGAAGACAAACATTTAAATTCGAGTCACCAAGGAGACACTATTTCCAGAAGTAGGATGGTCTGTTGGTCACCAGATTGAAGAGAACTGGGAAACAAACCAGAGTGAGGAGAGGAGGGAGGGGAATAATTTATTTTTGACACTGCATTTTGTTATCGTCGTTGGGATATGCAACCTGAAAGAGCACTGGGAGCAGATTTAACAGGGAACTTTTGAAAGTGGGGATGAGAGGAATGCGAGAAATACTGGGAGAGGAAAGATTTCCACAACAATGGAGGAGGCAAAGGGAACGGGGCAATGGGGACTAACTGGAGAGATATTTCTAAGAGCAAACACAGGCTCTGAATTGCCTTCTCCTGCTGTATCGTTTTGTTATTATCTATGATTCGATGATGGAAACATTCAGAAGGTCAAACTCAGCATTTATAACCCATTTTGGGATTCCAGAATTTGTTTCTATGGGAGTCTTTAACCGTGTGGAATTAAGACTGGATGTACATGTTTGCAGCAACTCTCTGTGTTTACTGAAGATCCTGGGATATCAGGTGGCTCTGTATACAATTCATCTCATTGACAAATAAAAACTTCACCAGAAAGCAGTTTAACGTTGTTGCATTATTGGTGGTAGCTACCCATTTTTAAAATGTGTTGTTCAAAGAATTGTCCAATCCAGCGCAGAGGATCCTCAGGGCTCACCAGACGTGGAATCAGTGCAGTTGTGACAAGTCTCGCATTAACATCCTTGATTATTTGGATTTATCCAGCACATTAGGGCTGTGTAATTAAAGCCACTCCAATTCTGGAGAGGGTACCTGATGAATAATTGATTTAGTGTCAGATATTTATAGAGGGTTCTGCCTAAAGAAAGCTCTGCATTTCTCATTTCCCATCCTCGAAGCCTGAGAGCCACCACAATCCAGGGATAATCACAGGGCTAAGTTGCAAGTTGAGAAGATTTGTGACCTTCACTATCCCAGCTAAATGACTGTTGTTAAAATGAAGCTGACTAGAATGCAAGATCAGCTCAACTCCTTTCTATTTTTTGCCAGCTGTCTCCTTGAACAGCACAGAATAAACCACAATTCAGAGATGGCCTAGAAGTTTAATCATTTCAACCCAGTTAACCTCCAGCTCAGATACCCAACTGTTTTTATTCCAGCCTCCACATTTCTCCTCCAAAGTGCAGTGCAGCCAGGTACAAGATGAATTGTCAGTCTCCAATGAACAAGGTAAAAACAATGACAGCAGATGCTGGAAACCAGATTCTGGATTAGTGGTCCTTTTAATGCTGCCTGAACTGCTGTGCTCTTCCAGCACCACTAATCCAGTCTCCAATGAACAGACATACCTGAATGCAGCAGTCTAGAGGGTGACTTCAGTATTTTTCTATGTGCTGATGTCAGTCTAATGGAGCAGTGAAATATGGCAAATACTCAGCTGCAGAGGTATTTTGGAGGAGATGGTTGTGTAGTCAGATTTTACCTGTGCCTTTGCATGCTCTTTGTTACAGTTAAGGTACATGCAGTCTTTTGGGAATATAGTTTTAGCTAACCCTCACAATCAGAGAGCCCAGCTTCTGTGTAATTCAGTCTTGCCTTGTGATACCGCCAGTAAATTCCAATGTTTTAATTCACAAAGAAAAATCAACCACATTAAGGAGAGGGATCGGAGAAATATGAGTCACAAGGAAATTTGGGAATCCTGGATCCATGAATGGCAGGTAGCTATTCTGTCGATTCAGCAAAACACAAAGAGAAATAATGTGTGTGTTTAGTGCATGTGGAATGGATTTTAGACATAAGCAGGTTTGGAATGTTGGTGTGACCACATCTGGAGAAGGGTAACAGTCCTGTTCTCTTAGTTAACAGACGCAATTCAGAGAACGTAGAACATAGAATATTACAGCACAATACAGGCCCTTCGGCCCTCGATGTTGCACCAATCTACGGAACCAATCTGAAGCCTATCTACCCTACACTATTCCATGGCCTGGGGCAAAGGAGGTAGTCTTTAAGGAAAAAAAGATTGAGCAGGTTGGGACCTAATCCGTCGGAGTTGCAAAGAAGGAGAGGGCCATCTGAAAGGAACAGATAAGATCCTTGGGGGTGGGGGGAGGACTGTTGATTGGGTGGATGGTGAGAGGATGCTTCCCCCCTTGGGGAGAATCTAGATTAGAAGTGGGCTGGGGTGGGACACAATTTTCAGACAGAGATGAGGAATTTTTTCTTCTCTCCTGTGAGAGAGGGGGGCGGGGCGGGGTGTGAGTCTATGGAATTCTCTCCCTGGAGAGTGGTGAGGGCTGGCTCATTACATTTTCATAAGGACGAGGTGGATAGATTCTTTACTGACCATTGGAATGAGTGGATTGTATGATGAAAAAAAGGGCTTGTCCAGGAGAGTGAGGGTGGCCTGACTGAAGTGTATAAGATCCTGAATGGTCATCACAAGGTGAATGTGGGAACGATGTTTCATTCTGTGGATCAGTACGCAGCAAGTGGGCACTGTTTAGCATGAGGGGTCATCGTGTTCAGACAATGATGAAGAGGAGTCTTTTCTCTGAGGGTTATGAGTCTTTGAAACTCTCTCCCTCAGAAGGTGGTGGGTGGACGGTGACTGAATCTTGTAAAGGCAGAAATGGATAGATTCTGTTAGACCTGAGGAATCGAGGGTGAGCAGGGCCGTAGGATTAGGAGAACCAACAGATCAGCTATGATCTTCTAGAATGGCTGAACAGGATCAATGGGCTGAATGGTCTACTCATATACCTGTGTGACTTCCCATCGGGATTTGTCTCCAGAATCCAGTCACTTATCTTGTTGTGTTTGATTCTTTGTAGCTGACTGCTCCAATCCTGGGTGTGTGGAAGTGGATTCAGATACTGAAGCTGTCAAAGATCAGACAATGAAACTGCGCTGTATCTCGTGTAAGAAGCGTGGGGAGACTGAGGCCATGACAGTTGCTGAGTGGGTCTTCCGCCCACAACAAAACAACACCTTTTACAAGGTAGGGGGTTCTCCGCTCAGCTGATCCACTTAATGTGTAAGGTCTGCAAAAAGGTTGGGCAATACTCTCACACTGGAGGGTAATGAACTGTGCTCAGACACTGGAGGGCAATGTGCAGTGCTCAGACACTGGAGGGTGATATACAGTGCTCTCACACCAGAGGGTAATGTACAGTGCTCAGACACTGGAGGGTGATGTACAGTGCTCTCACACTGAAGGGTAATGTACAGTGCTCTCACACTGGAGGGTAGTGTACAGTGCTCTCACACTGGAGGGTAATGTACAGTGCTCTGACACTGGAGGGTAATGTACAGTGCTCTGACACTGGAGGGTAGTGTACAGTGCTCTCACACTGGAGGGTAATGTACAGTGCTCAGACACTGGAGGGTGATGTACAGTGCTCAGACACTGGAGGGCGATATACAGTGCTCTCATACTGCAGGATAGTGTACAGTGCTCTCACACTGGAGGGTAATGTACAGTGCTCTCACACTGGAGGGTAGTGTACAGTGCTCTCACACTGGAGGGTGATGTACAGTGCTCTGACACTGGAGGGTAATGTGCAGTGCTCTCACACTGGAGGGTGATGTACAGTGCTCTCACACTGGAGGGTAATGTACAGTGTACTGATACTGGAGGGTGATGTACAGTGCTCGCACTCTGGAGGGTAATATACTGTGCTCTCACACTGGAGGGTAGTGTACAGTGCTCTCACACTGGAGGGTAATGTACAGTGCACTCACACTGGAGGGTGATGTACAGTGCTCTCACACTGGAGGGTAATGTACAGTGCTCTGATACTGGAGGGTGATGTACAGTGCTCGCACTCTGGAGGGTAGTGTACAGTGCTCTCACATTGGAGGGTAGTGTACAGTGCTCGCACTCTGGAGGGTAATGTACAGTGCTCTCACACTGGAGGGTAATATACTGTGCTCTCACACTGGAGGGTAATGTACAGTGCTCTCACACAGGAGGGTAATATACAGTACTCTCACACTGGAGGGTAGTGTACAGTGCTCTCACACTGGAGGGTAGTGTACAGTGCTCTGACATTGGAGGGTAATATACTGTGCTCTCACACTGGAGGGTAGTGTACAGTGCTCTCACACTGGTGGGTGATGTACAGTGCTCTCACACTGGAGGGTAATGTACAGTGCTCTCACACTGGAGGGTAGTGTACAGTGCTCGCACTCTGGAGGGTAATGTACAGTGCTCTCACACTGGAGGGTAATGTACAGTGCTCTCACACTGGATGGTGATGTACAGTGGTCAGTAACTGGTGTGATGGGTGCTATCAGACTCTTCGAACTGAGGGAATGCCACAATATCTGGGGCCAGTGCTCAGGGAGCACCACACTGTGGGAGCATCAGTGATAGGGGAGTGCCACACTGTTGGAGCATCACTGCTAGGGGAGTGCCACACTGTTGGAGCATCACTGCTAGGGGAGTGCCACACTGTTGGAGCATCACTGCTAGGGGAGTGCCACACTGTTGGAGCGTCAGTGCTGAGTAAGCGCCATGTTGTCGGTGTGCTGAGGGTGCACTGCACTGTCAGAGGGTCAGTGCTGAGGGTGTACTCCACTGTCAGAGGGTCAGTGCAGAGGGTGCACTGCACTGTCAGAGGGTCAGTGCTGAGGGTGTACTGCACTGTCAGAGGGTCAGTGCTGAGGGTGCACTGCACTGTCAGAGGGTCAGTGCTGAGGGTGTACTGCACTGTCGGAGGGTCAGTGCTGAGGGTGCACTGCACTGTCAGAGGGTCAGTGCTGAGGGTGCACTGCACTGTCGGAGGGTCAGTGCTGAGGATGTACTGCACTGTCAGAGGGTTAGTGCTGAGGGTGTACTGCACTGTCAGAGGATCAGTGCTGAGGGCGCACTGCTCTGTCAGAGGGTCAGTACTGAGGGTGTACTGCACTGTCAGAGGGTCAGTGCTGAGGGTGTACTGCACTGTCAGAGGGTCAGTGCTGAGGGCGCACTGCTCTGTCAGAGGGTCAGTACTGAGGGTGTACTGCACTGTCAGAGGGTCAGTGCTGAGGGTGCACTGCACTGTCAGAGGGTCAGTGCTGAGGGCGCACTGCTCTGTCAGAGGGTCAGTACTGAGGGTGTACTGCACTGTCAGAGGGTCAGTGCTGAGGGTGCACTGCACTGTCAGAGGGTCAGTGCTGAGGGTATGCCGCACAGTCGGAGGGTCAGTGCTGAGGGACTGCCACACTGTCGGAGGGTCAGTGCTGAGGGAGTGGGTACTGTCGGGGGAACAGTGCTGAGGGAGTGCCGTGCTGTCGGAGGGTCAGTGTTGAGGGAGTCTGCACGGTTGGAGAGTCAGTGCTGAGGGAGTGCCGCGCTGTCGGAAGGTCAATGCTGAGGGAGTGGGCAGTATCAGAGGGTCAGTGCTGAGGGAGTCTGCACTGTTGGAGGATCAGTGATGAGGGAGTGCCGCACGTTTGGAGGGTCAGTGCTGAGGGAGTGCCGCACTGTCGGAGGGTCAGTGCTGAGGGAATGCCGCACTGTCGGAGAGTCAGTGCTGAGGGAGTGGACACTGTCGGAGTGTCAGTGCTGAGGGAATACCGCACTGTGTGGGGGTCAGTGCTGAGGGAGTGCTGCACTATTGGAGGGTCAGTGCTGAGGGAGTGCCGCATTGTCGGAGGGTCAGTGCTGAGTGAGTGCCGCACTGTTGGAGGGTCAGTGCTGAGGGAGTGGGCACTGTAGGAGAATCAGTGCTAAGGGAGTGTGCACTGTCGGAGGGTCAATGGTGAGGGAGTGGGCACTGTCGGAGGGTCAGTGCTGAGGGAGTGGGCACTATCGGAGGGTCAGTGCTGAGGGAGTGCCGCACAGTCGGAGGGTCAGTGCTGAGGGAGTGCCGCACTGTCGGAGTATCAGTGCTGTGGGAGTGCCGCACTGTTGGAGGGTCAGTGCTGAGGGAATGTCGCACTGTTGGAAGATCAGCGCTGAGAGAGTGGGCACTGTCGGAGGTTCAGCCCTGAGGGAGTGCCGCACTGTCGGAGGGTCAGTGCTGAGGGAGTGGGCACTGTCGGAGGGTCAGCCCTGAAGGAGTGCTGCACTGTCGGAGGGTCAGTGCTGAGGGAATGCCGCACTGTCGGAGGGTCAGTGCTGAGGGAGTGCCGCACTGTCGGGGTTCAGTGCTGAGGGAATGCCGCACTGTTGGAAGGTCAGTGCTGAGGGAGTGGGCACTGTGGTAGGATCAATGCTGAGAGAGTGGGCACTGTCGGAGGGTCAGTGGTAAGGGAATGTCGCACTGTTGGAAGGTCAGTCCTGAGAGAGTGGGCACTGTCGGAGGGTCAGTGGTGAGGGAGTGCCGCACTGTCGGGTGGGTCAGTGCTGAGGGAATGCCGCACTGTCGGAGGGTCAGTGCTGAGGGAGTGGCACTGTAGGAGGATCAGTGCTGAGGGAGTGGGCACTGTCGGAGGGTCAGTGCTGAGGGAGTGGGCACTGTCGGAGGCTCAGTGCTGAGGGAATGCTGCACTGTCGGAGGGTCAGTGCTGAGGGAGTGTCGCACTGTTGGTGGGTCAGTGCTGAGGGAGTGGGCACTGTTGGTGGGTCAGTGCTGAGGGAGTGGGCACTGTCGGAGGGTCAGTGCTGAGGGAGTGGGCACTGTCGGAGGGTCAGTGCTGAGGGAGTGTCGCACTGTTGGTGGGTCAGTGCTGAGGGAGTAGGCACAGTCGGAGGATCAGTGCTGAGGGAGTGGGCACTGTCGGAGAATCAATGCTGAGGGAGTGGGCACTGTCGGAGGGTCAGTGCTGAGGGAGTGGGCACAGTCGGAGGATCAGTGCTGAGGGAGTGGGCACTGTCGGAGGGTCAATGCTGAGAGTGTGGGCACTGTCGGAGGATCAGTGCTGAGGGAGTGGGCACTGTTGGAGGATCAATGCTGAGGGAGTGGGCACTGTTGGAGGGTCAGTGCTGAGGGAGTGGGCACTGTCAGAGGGTCAGTGCTGAGGGAGTGGGCACTGTCGGAGGGTCAGTGCTGAGGGAGTGGGCACTGTCGGAGGGTCAGTGCTGAGGGAGTGCTGCACTGTCAGAGGGTCAGTGCTGAGGGGGTGGGCACTGTCGGAGGGTCAGTGCTGAATGAGTCAAGCTGCATGATGCTGGTTATTGCTGTCTAAAGCAATGTGTTTGATATTATCTTTGTGTTCACTGAAGTTCAATTTTAACTCACTGTACATTGTGCCATGTTTTGAATGTGATGCTGCTGTTGATCTGAAATTCCAAATGACCTTGGTCTTCTTAGATCTACGAGTATGCCTACCCAGATGTGTCGACCTCCTATGGTGACTTTGAGAATCGGATCGAGTGGTCAGGGAGCAAGGAAACCTCGGATATCCAGGAAGCTACAATCATGCTGCACAATGTCAGCTTCTCAGATGCTGGTACTTACCGGTGTTTCTTCAACAGAACCTTTACCTACAGGAATGGCGAGTTCATATTCTTCACCCAAACAAACAAGACGATCAAACTGGATGTGGTGGCTAAAGGTAGATGTTGTGTGTCTTAACAACTTTGGTTCAATTGTAGGACATATGAGGAATGTCATCATTTTAACAGAAAGATTTTTGCAGGTTAATCTGCCCTTCAGAGCTACAGACAATTTCTCAAGGAGAAGGGGATTGAAAGGCAGGACTGAGCTCTTCAACCAGAAAGGATCATAAGAAATAGAATTCGAAGTAAGGCTATTCGGCCCACTCTGCCATTCCGCATCGCTGATGGGCATTTCAATGCCACTTACCCGTACTCTCCCCATATCTTTTAATTCCTTGCGAGATTAAGAACTTATCAATCTCTGCCTTGAAGATATTTAACATCCTGGTCTCCACTGCACTGCATGGCAATGGATTCCACAGGCCCACCACCCCCTGGCTGCAGAAATGTCTCTTCATTTCTGTTATAAATTAACCCCCCCTCCCTAATTCTATGGTTGTATCCCCGCCATTTGGAAACAATTTAACAGTGTCCACCCTTTCTAAGCCATGAATTATCTTGCAAGTTTCTATTAGATCTCCCCTCAATCATCTAACCTCTAATGAATACAATCCCAGGATTCTCACCGTTCATTGTACATTAGACCTACCATTCCAGGGATCATCTGTGTGAATCTCCGTTGGACTCGCTCCAGTGCCAGTATGTCCTTCCTGAGGTGTGGGGACCAAATTAGCCACAATATTCTAAATGGGGCCTAACCAGAGCTTTATAAAGTCTCAGTAACACATCACTGCTTTTACATTCCAACCCTCTTGAGACAAATGACATTACATTTGCTTTCTTAATCACAAACTCAACCTGCAAGTCAACCTTTAGGGAATCCTGCACTAGCACTCCCAGATCCCTTTGTACTTTGGCTTTATGAATTTTCTCACCATTCAGAAAGTAGTCCAAGCCTGTATTCTTTTTTCCAAAGTGCAAGACCTCGCACTTGCTCATGTTGAATTTCATCAGCCATTTCCTGGACCACTCTCCTAAACTGTCTAGATCTTTCTGCAGCTGAAAATGTGGTGCTGGAAAAGCACAGCAGGTCAGGCAGCATCCAAGGAGCAGGAGAATTGATGTTTCGGGCATGAGCCCTGCTTTCTGCAGCCTCCTCACTTCCTCAGTACTACCCACCTGTCCACCTAACTTCGTGTCATTGGCGAACTTCACCAGAATGACCCCAGTCCCGTTATCCAGATCATTAATGTATAAAGTGAACAGTTGTGGCTCCAACACTGAACCCTGCAGGACCCCACTTGTCACCGGCTGCCATTCCAAAAAAGAACCTTTTATCCCAACTCTCTGCCTTCTTTCAGACAGCCAGTCCCCAATCCATGCCAGTAGCTCCCCTTGAACACCATGGGACCTCACCTTACTCAGCAGCCTCCCGAGAGGCACCTTATTAAAGGCCTTTTGGAAGTCTAGGTAGAAGACTATATAGCGGAGAAGAGGATTTGAAGTTTAGATAGTGGAGAAAAGGAATGGGGATCAGCTCCCATTCGAGAGAATCTCCCATGGTCCCCAGTAATGTGGATACTGGTCTTCAGCCAATTCTATTCACTCCACGTGATATTGAGAAATGGATGGAGACACTGGATACTGCAAAGGCAATGGGCTCTCCCATCATTCCGGCAATAGTGCTGAAGACCTGTGCTCCAGAACTTGCCGTTCCCCTAGCCAAGCTGTTCCAGTACATGTTCAACACTGGCATCTGTCCAACAATGTGGAAAATTGCCAGGTATGTCTTGTGCATAAAAAAAGGACAACTCCAATTACGGCCCAATCAGTCTACTATCAATCATCAGCGAAGTGAGGGAAAGTGTCACCAACAGAGCTATCAACCTGCTTAGTGACGCCCAGTTTGGGTTCCTCCAGGGTCACTCAACTCCTGACCTCATTATAGCCTTGGGTCAAACATGGACAAAGGGAACTGAATTCCAGAGGGGAGGGGAGAATGACAGCTCTTGACATCACAGACGCTGGCAAAACTGGAATAAATGGGTATTGGGGGTAAACACTCCCCTGACCGGAGTCATACCTTGCCCCTAGGAAGACAGTTATGGTTGTTGGAGGGTCAGTCATCCTAGCTCCAGGACATCTCTGCAGGAGTACCTCAGGGTAATGTCCTGGGCCCAACCACCTTCAGCTGCTTAATCTAAGACCTTCCCTCCATCATAACATCAGAAGTGGAGATGTTCTCCAATGATTGCACGATCTTCAGCACCATTTGCAGCTCCTCAGATGCTGAAGCAGTCTGTATCCAAACGACAAGATCTGGACAATATCCAGGCTTGGGCTGACAAGTGGTAAGCCACAAATGCCAGGCTATTACCATGCCCAGTAAGAGACAATCTAACCATCATCCTTTCACATTCAATTGGTGTTGCCATCAGTGAATACCCCACTATCAACATTGACCAGAAACATAAACACAGAGGCTACAAGAGGTCAGAGACTGGGAGTTCTGTGGTGAGTGACTCACTTCCTGACTCCCCAAACCCTGCCCACCATCTGCAAGGCACAAGTCTGGAGTGTGATGGAATGCTTCCCACTTGCTCTGGATGGTGACAGCTCCAACTTGAGAAGCACGACACCATCCAGGTACAAAGCAGCCCCTCGCTCCCTCCCTCCCTCCCTCCTCCCCCCATCGACGCTCAGTAGCAGCAGTGTGTACCATCTACAAAATTCACTGCAGAAACTCACCAAAGATCCTCAAGCAGCACCTTCCAGACCCACGGTCACTTCCATCTAGAAGGACAAGGGGCAGCAGGTACATGAGACCACCACCCCCTGCAAGTTCCCTCCGAGCCCCTCACCGTCCCAACTTGGAAATATATCGCCATTCTTTCAGTGTCACTGGGTCAAAATCCTGGAATTCCTTCCCTAGGGTCTACATACAGCAGGTGGACTGCTGCAGGTAAGAAGACAGCTCACCACCATGTTTTCAAAGGGCAATTCGAGGTGAGAAATCCTGCTGGCCAACCAGCAATGTCCCTATCCCACAAAATGAGCTTTAAAAAAACCCTGCAGACAGAAGTAAGGGCACGCAGTCCGAGTAAAGTGCAGATCACCAGCTTTAGCAATCTCAATTGAGGGACGCGGTGGGACATGACTCAGAAACTGAGCGTAGGCTGGAATCTGAATGATGTAGACACAGAACTGGAAGATGCAGAAACACGGGCAGCATTTGGAAGGAGAGCAACAAACTCTAGGAATATGACAGTGAGAAATATGGTGACTGTTCTGTGACATTTAGAACACTGACTGCTACTGGAAACCATGAAAGCTCTTGTGATTTTACAAGCGTCAGGCAGTACCAACAAATCAGGAGAGTCATTATTTTTGTTGCATCTTTTCCCTCATTGATGACCTACTTTAAACCCTCGATGCTAAGCTACTTATCAATATGGACACTACACCTGCTCTGCAAACCATAATCTGGATGTTCAAGACCTACCCTCATCTAACCCTGAATCCCAACAGGTCGCCTAGCCCTCAACATCTATCAAGATTAGAGTAGTGCTGGAAAAGCACAGCAGGTCAGGCAGCATCTGAGGAACAGGAAAATCTGGATGATTCCTGATGAAGAGCTTTTGCCCAAAACATCTATTTTCCTGCTCCTCAAATGCGGCCAGACCTGCTGTGCTTTTCCAGCACCACTTTAATCTTCACTGTGAACTCCAACATCTGCAGTCCTCACTTTCACCCCAGCATCTATTGTCACCCTTAACCCACACTATTACCCTGACTTCCAAAATTATATGCAGATTAGAATTGCACTTAGATTAGAATTATATGTAGATCAGAATTACATGTAGATTAGAATTATATGTAGATTAGATTTGAATTTAGATTAGAATTATATGTAGATTAGAATTATATGTAGACTAGAATTATATGTGGATTAGAATTGTATTTAGTTAGAATTATATTTAGACTAGAATTATATTTAGATTAGAATTATATGTAAATTAGAATTATATGTAAATTAGAATTGCATTTAGATTAGAATTGTATGTAGATTAGAATTATATGTAGATTCGTATTATATATTTAGATTAGAATTATATGTAGATTAGAATTGTATTTAGATTAGAATTATATGTAGAGTAGAATTATATATAGATTAGATTTGAATTTAGATTAGAATTATCTGTAGACTAGAATTATATGTGTATTTAGTTAGAATTGTATTTAGATTAGAATTATATGTAGATTAGAATTACATGTAGATTAGTATTATATTTAGATTAGAATTATATGTAGATTAGAATTATGCGTAGATTAGAATTACTTGTAGATTAGTAATATATTTAGATTAGAATTATATGTGGATTAGAATTGTATTTAGTTAGAATTGTATTTAGATTAGAATTATATATAGATTAGAATTATATGTAGATTAGTATTATATTTAGATTAGAATTATATGTAGATTAGAATTATATGTAGACTAGAATTATATGTGGATTAGAATTGTATTTAGTTAGAATTGTATTTAGATTAGAATTATATGTAGATTAGAATTATATTTAGATTAGAATTGTATGTAGATTAGAATTATATGTAAATTCGTATTATATATTTAGATTAGAATTGTATGTAGATTAGAATTGTATTTAGATTAGAATTATATTTAGATTAGAATTATATGTAGATTAGATTTGAATTTAGATTAGAATTATATGTAGATTAGAATTATCTGTAGACTAGAATTATATGTGGATTAGAATTGTATTTAGTTAGAATTGTATTTAGATTAGAATTACACGTAGATTAGTATTATATTTAGATTAGAATTATATGTAGATTAGAATTACATGTAGATTAGTAATATATTTAGATTAGAATTATATGTGGATTAGAATTGTATTTAAACTAGAACTATATGTAGATTGGAATTATATGTAGATTAGCATTGTATTTAGTTAGAATTATATTTAGATTAGAATTGTATTTAGATTAGAATTGTATTTAGATTAGAATTATATGTAGATTAGAACTATCTGTAGACTAGAATTATATGTAGATTAGAATTGTATTTAGTTAGAATTGTATTTAGATTAGAATTATATGTAGATTAGAATTACATGTAGATTAGTATTATATGTAGATTAGAATTATATGTAGATTAGAATTACACGTAGATTAGAATTACATGTAGATTAGTAATATATTTAGATTAGAATTATATGTGGATTAGAATTGTATTTAGTTAGAATTGTATTTAGATTAGAATTATATGTAGATTAGAATTATATTTAGATTAGAATTGTATGTAGATTAGAATTATATGTAGATTCGTATTATATATTTAGATTAGAATTGTATGTAGATTAGAATTGCATTTAGATTAGAATTATATTTAGATTAGAATTATATGTAGATTAGATTTGAATTTAGATTAGAATTATATGTAGATTAGAATTATCTGTAGACGAGAATTATATGTGGATTAGAATTGTATTTAGTTAGAATTGTATTTAGATTAGAATTACACGTAGATTAGTATTATATTTAGATTAGAATTATATGTAAATTAGAATTACATGTAGATTAGTAATATATTTAGATTAGAATTATATGTGGATTAGAATTGTATTTAAATTAGAATTATATGTAGATTAGCATTGTATTTAATTAGAATTATATTTAGATTAGAATTGTATTTAGATTAGAATTGTATTTAGAATAGAATTATATGTAGTTTAGAACTATCTGTAGTCTAGAATTATATGTGGATTAGAATTGTATTTAGTTAGAATTGTATTTAGATTAGAATTATATGTAGATTAGAATTATATTTAGATTAGAATTATATGTAGATTAGAATTGTATTTAGATTAGAATTATATGTCGATTAGAATTATATGTAGATTAGAATTACATGTAGATTAGAATTACATGTAGATTAGTAATATATTTAGATTAGAATTATATGTGGATTAGAATTGTATTTAAATTAGAATTATATGTAGATTAGAATTATATGTAGATTAGCATTGTATTTAGTTAGAATTATATTTAGATTAGAATTGTATTTAGATTAGAATTATATGTAGATTAGAATTATATGTAAATTATAATTATATTTAGATTAGAATTGTATGTAGATTAGAATTGTATTTAGATTAGAATTATATTTAGATTAGAATTATATGTAGATTAGAGTTATATGTAAATTAGAATTGTATTTAGATTGGAATTATATGTAGATTAGAATTATATGTAGATTAGAGTTATATGTAAATTAGATTTGTATTTAGATTGGAATTATATGTAGATTAGAATTATATGTAGATTAGCATTGTATTTAGATTAGAATTGTATTTAGATTAGAATTATATGTAGATTAGAGTTATATGTAAATTAGAATTGTATTTAGATTGGAATTATATGTAGATTAGAATTATATGTAGATTAGAGTTATATGTAAATTAGAATTGTATTTAGATTGGAATTATATGTAGATTAGAATTATATGTAGATTAGCATTGTATTTAGATTAGAATTGTATTTAGATTAGAATTATATGTAGATTAGAGTTATATGTAAATTAGAATTGTATTTAGATTGGAATTATATGTAGATTAGAATTATATGTAGATTAGAGTTATATGTAAATTAGAATTGTATTTAGATTGGAATTATATGTAGATTAGAATTATATGTAGATTAGCATTGTATTTAGATTAGAATTGTATTTAGATTAGAATTGTATTTAGATTAGAATTATATGTAGATTAGAGTTATATGTAGATTAGAATTGTATTTAGTTATACTGAATGCTGCAGTGGGTCAGTGAGGAGTTCATTGTTGTGATAATACACATTAATGTCAGTGTAACGTTAAATTGCAAGCTGTTGTAAGTGTGTTTGTAGATGTACATTAACCCGATCATTACACTTGGCTTCCATTTGCCTGCCATTTTAACACACCGCTATTTTCCCTGGCTAACATCTCTGACTTGGGCTTGCTGCAGTGCTCCAGCGAAGCTCAGAGTTAGCTGGAAGAACAGCACCTCTTTTCCACATGGGAACTCTGTGGCCTTCTGGACTCAATACTGAATTCAGTAACTGTAGAGCCCGGACATTTCCCAGGTCTTTCACCCCTAACCTCCACATCCTAGGCCCTGTCATCACACGAGCTGTTAGCCATTGTCATCTGCTAATGATCCCCAGGAGCAGCCATTGATATCCCTAGGATGACCTTTTCCTATTTCTTTTTCTGCCTAACTATTGCTCTATCTCTTTGGGCCCCATTTCCACCGATTGTTCTTCCCCCATCCCATGATTAGCATGTTTCTGAAGAAGGGTCATTGGACCCAAACATTAACTCTGCTTTCTCTCCACAGATGCTGCTGGATTTGTTGAGTTTCTCCAGCAATTTCTCTGTGTTTCATCACAGTTTGTTCTTGTATTATGTATTACAGACAGAGTGGGGTGGGGCTGGGTTGGAGTGTCATTCCTCTCAAACTGGCATCGAGAAACCTTCACCACAGACCTGACCTCTCTTTCTGTGACATCGTCAGATCTCCTCTGGAAAGCTTATACTACAGTTCTCCCCAAGTATTCATCCTGTTAGATTAGATTCCTTACAGATTAGATTAGATTCCCTAGAGTGAGCAAACAGGCCATTTGGCCCAACAAGTCCACAAGTCGAAGAGTAACCTACCCAGACCATTTCCCTCTGACTAATCCACCTAATACTATGGGCAATTTAGCATAGCCAATCCACCTGGCCTGCACATCCTTTGACTGTGGGAGGAAACCTGAGCATCCGGAGGAAACCCACACAGACACTGGGAGAATGTGCAAACTCCACACAGGCAGTCCCCCAAGGGTGGAATCAAACCCCAGTCCCTGCCATTATGAGGCAGCAGGGCTAACCACTGAGCCACTGTGCTGCCCTATCTTTGACTGTTCACCCTTCTCACATGTTTAGGTTTCTCTGTTTACATTTTTCCATTGTTGGCCTGTTTATATCTTGATGTAATTATCACTCATTTCCCATTCCTCCCCTACCTTGAGTGGCTGCTGGAAAGCCATTCTCAGTGGTTCGGCCAATCATCCTCACCATGTTCCCAGTTCTGTTAAAGGAAGGAGCCAGGTTGCTGACCACCTATGAGCATTGGATTTGACAGTGGATCTAGTCACAGTCTCCTGAAGGACTTTCAGGCTAGATACCAGTTAGAATTCAGAGCACTGTGTGGCTCTTTTACATAAGGTATGGTTCTGGCGATCACCAGACTAAGTCTACTGTCAAGATTCTGGAGTCCTCATTCTTATTACTTTGGTTAGTGTTTGGAGTCTGGTGGACATGATAACAGGTTTCCTTTATGCTAGCCTCTATCCTTCAGTCATGTTTGGACATTTCCAAGAGCAGGGAGCTATGCGGTGTAGGTCGTCAGAGATGCAGATACTGAGTTTGGAGCAAAGGTTTAGCCAGCTGAATATCATCTGTCTCCTTCAGTCAACACTTTAGGCAAAATCTGATAAGCCCTGCTCGATCTGCAGGCCTCTTACCCCACCTCCCCTTCACCCCCACAGGCATCCAACATGGGGACCAGCCTCTGTTGCATGATTATTCCACCTCTCCCATCAACTCCTGAGCTTACCTTAAAGCTGCCTCAGGGTACACTGGTAACTTCAGTCTCAAGGGAAGTTGAAACTCAGGGCCAGACATTCAATTCATGGTCTGGACTAAGTTCATCCCAGGACAGCTCATTAATTTGTTTATGGGTGAGCTCATGATCAGAAAACAAGATTGGAAAAAGTTTAGGGGTGGCACGACAGCCCCAGGGATCTGGGTTCGATTCCAGCCTCGGGCAACTGACTGTGTGGAGTTTGCACATTCTCCCCGTGTCTGCGTGGGTTTCCTCCGGGTGCTCCGGTTTCCTCCCACAGTCCAAAGATGTGCAGATTAGGGTGAATTGCATTAGATTAGATTAGATTAGATGATTTACACTGTGGAAACAGGCCCTTCAGCCCAACAAGTCCACACCGATCCTCCAAAGAGCAACCCGCCCAGACCCATTCCCCTATATTTACCCCTTCACCTAACACTGTGGGCACTTTAGCATGGCCAATTCACCTGACCTGAACATCTTTGGACTGTGGGAGGAAACCGGAGCACCCAGAGGAAACCCACGCAGACACGGGGAGAATGTGCAAACTCCACACAGACAGTTGCCTGAGACGGGAATTAAACCCAAGTGCCTGGTGCTGTGAGGCAGCAGTGCTAACTACTGTGCCACCGTGCTGCCCCCAAAATTGCCCATTTTGGGGGGCGTCATGGTGACCATGCTAAATTGCCCAAAGTGTTAGGCGCATTAGTCAGAGGGAAATGGGTCTGGGTGGGTTACTCTTCGGAGGGTCGGTGTGGACTTGTTGGGCCAAAGGGCCTGTTTCCACGCTCTAGGAATCTAATCTAATCTGTAAGGAGTCTAATCTAATAGGAAGGGCCTGTTTCCACACTGGAGGGAATGTAATAATTTAGCCAATCCCTCTTTCCAGTGTTTAGTCCATAACCCTACGATTTGTGCTTATGTGCTGTTAAGTACATCAGGAGATGTGCGTCAAGCAGCTGTCAGTGCATCCAGGAATGCAGTGTGTAGCCAACATTGGTGTAACATTCCAAAGTAGTGCTTCATTGGTGTAACATTCCAAAGTAATGTTCATTGAAACACACTCCACTTTTCTGCAGAAAACCGGAAACTAGCGTCCATCATCGGAGAGATCATGATGTACTTTCTGAATGTTGTGCTGACCCTGTGGCTGTTTGCAGAGATGCTTTATTGTTACAAGAAAATCGCAGCCGCTGGAGAAGAAGCTATTCAGGAAAATGCGTGAGTACCAAACCTAACGACAAACTGGGGGCAGATTCAAGCCTTTCGATTGATGTGACAGACACCCTTCACAACATTTTCTTCGACTTCCCAATGGAATTTGACTTTCAAGGATGTGACAAACAAACTTTAAAAAAAGATGCCATTTCACTGGAGGCAGTTCAAAGAAGATTCACTGGAATGATCTCGGATATGTCAGGATTGTCTGATAACAAAGGCTATACAGATTGGGACTGGACTGTAGAAGAATGAGGGGATCCTGTTGAAACATACAGAATTCTTAAGGAGCTTGACAGGGTGAATGCTGAAAGGATGTTTCCCTTCACAGGAGAGTCTAGGACCAGAGGGCATGGTCTCAGAATAAAGGGATGCCAACTTAAGTCTGAGATGAGGAGGAATATTTTTTCTCAGAGGTTTGAGAGTCTTTGCAGAGTCTGTTCCTTGTGTATATTTAAGGCTGAGACAGATTGATTGTGGGTTATGGAGAATCTGTTAGCTTTTGTTCAGAAGACAATCCCTTCATTCTGGGGTTCATCCTAGTGGACCTTCTCTGAACTGCCTGAAATGAAATGTTATCTTTCCACAAATACGGAGACCAAAACAACTCACAGTATTCCAGATGTGGTCTCCCCAGGATCTTATATAGCTGCAGTTAGACTTCATTACTCTTATACTCAAACCTCACTTTTGAAATAAGGGCCAACATTCCAAGAGCCTTCTAATTACCTGCAGCAACCAATGAAGGTGTTTATTGAAGGATCCCAAAGTCTAGCAGAGAGAAGCTATTTCCTTTGGGTGGGAGAGTTCAGAAGAGGAGGAAGGGGTGTTGTCAGGAAGCAGGGGAGTTGTCCACCAGTACACTCGTGGATCAGGTGATGAGGGCATGGCTGGCTAGTCTTATATACCCTTGAGTTTAGAAGACTGAGAGGGGATCTGATTGAGACGTATAAGATTATTAAAGGATTGAACACTCTGGAGGCAGGAAACATGTTTCCGCTGATGGGTGAGTCCCAAGCTAGAGGACACAGCTTAAAAATACGGGGTAGACCATTTAGGACAGAGATAAGGAGAAGCTTCTTCACCCAGAGAGTGGTGGGTGTGTGGAATGCTCTGCCCCAGAGGGCAGTGGAGGCCCAGTCTCTGGATTCATTTAAGAAAGAGTTGGATAGAGCTCTCAAGGAATGTGGAATCAAGGGTTATGGAGATAAGGCAGGAACAGGATACTGATTAAGGATGATCAACCATGATCATATTGAATGGTGGTACAGGCTCGAAGGGCTGAATGGCCTGAGGATGTCACCTAGAAAGGGGACAAAACGTTTGCAACAAAAACTTCCAGCTCTGCGAACAGAACCACAACAACGAGCACCCGAGCTACAAATCTTCTCCCAGACTTTCCTGCACCTATTGTCTATTATCCAACTTTAATTGCCCAGAAGACAGTTAAGAGTCAATGTATGTGGAGTCACATGTAGGCCAGAACAGATCCTAAAGAACATTCATGAGGCAGATGAGTTTTCCCAACAATCAGGAGATACAGTCACCAACTGCTAACCTTCCCTGAAAAGACAAAACCCTTTCTGATTACCTGGAAACTAATATTGTGTGATGTTCTGCTCTTTTACACAGATCGGACTACTTGGCAATTACATCAGAAAGCAAAGAGAATTGTACAGGGGTACAAGTGGAGGAATAACATCACCCAATCAGCATTACATCTACAGAGTCTTTTTAAACATAGGTATGTGCATATGAAACAGCTTCAATCCAGTTACTCTGCCAAATGCAATCAATAACTTCAAAATACTTGTTATGTTCAGCTGCTGCTTTCCTGTTGGCCAGTTTGTTCACATTACCCTGCTTAGTCACAAACAGGAATGAGAATGAGAATTAGAATAAAATTACAGGAGTGCAGTAAAAAATCCATAATGTCGCTACACACGGTACAAAGCATCTAGTTACAAATCTTAGAGAGTTAAAATAGATTGAGTACAAAAATAGAGAAACAAAGAAAAATGCTAAAAATTCTAGATTACAGTTCTTCAGAAAATAACTTTAGGAGAATTAATAAGTGTTACAATCCTTCTATAGCCTCCAGTTGCTTCAAGCTGAGGGATTTCCACGAGTGGCCTCTCTCCTATGAGCCGGCCTGATCCCAAACAGGCGAGCGAGCCACTGACCACCATGTATAACAGACAGACTGCACCACTCCACTCCTCCCCCACTGACCACTGACCACTCCACTCGGCCCTCACTGACCACTGACCACTCCACTCAGCCCCCGCTGACCACTGACCACTCCACTCAGCCCTCACTGACTGCTGACCACTCCACTCCATCCCCGCTGACCGCTGACTACTCCACACCACCCTCACTGACTGCTAACCACTCCACTCCTCCCCCACTGACCACTGACCACTCCACTCTGCTCTCACTGACCACTGACCACTTCACTCCACCCCCACTGACCACTGACCACTCCACTCTGCTCTCACTGACCGCTGACCACTCCATACCATCCTCACTGACCACTGACCACTCCACTCCACCCCCACTGACCACTGACCACTCCACACCACTCACACTGACCACTGACCACTCCACTGCACCCCCACTGACCGCTGACCACTCCACGCCACCCACACTGACCACTAACCATGCCACTGCACCCCCACTGACTGATGACCACTCCACTCCACCCTCACTGACCACTGACCACTACACTCTGCCCTCACTGACCACTGACCACTCCACACCACCCCCACTGACCGCTGACCACTCCACTCTGTGCTCTCTCTGACGCCGACCACTCAACTCTACCCTCACTGACCACAAACCACTCCACTCCACCCCTACTGACCGCTGACCACTCCACTCCACCCTCACTGACCACTGACCACTCCATTCCACTTTGCCCCCGTTGGCCACTCCACTCCATTCTTCGCCCACTGACAGCTGACCACTCCACTCCACACCACTGACCACTGTCTGCTCTGCCCACTCCAGCCCCACTGACGATTGACCATCGAACTCTGTTCTAGCTTGCTGACCATCCCACTCTGCTCCGGCCCCCTAACCCCTGATCATCCCACTCTGCTCTGGCCCCTGACCCCTGACCATCCCACTCTGCTCTGACCACTGACCCCTGACCATCCCACTCTGCTCTGACCACTGACCATCCCACTCTACTCCGGCCCCCGACCCCTGACCATCCCACTCTGCTCCGGCCCCCTGACCCCTGATCACCCCACTCTGCTCCGCCCCCCTGACCCCTGACTGCCCCAGCCTGCTCCGGCCCCCTGACCCCTGATCATCCCACTCTGCTCTGACCCCTGACCCCTGACCATCCCACTCTGCTCTGACCACTGACCATCCCACTGTACTTTGGCCCTCGACCCCTGACCATCCCACTGTGCTCTGACCACTGACCATCCCACTCTACTCCGGCCCCCGACTCCTGACCATCCCACTCTGCTCTGGCCCTCTGACCCCTGACCGCCCCACTCTGCTCCAGCCCCTGACCACTGACCATCCCACTCTGCTCCGGCCGCCTGACCCCGACCGCCCCACTCTGCTCTGACCCCTGACCATCCCACTCTGCTCCGGCCCCCGACCCCTGACCATCTCACTCTGCTCCGGCCCCCTGACCCCTGACCACTGACCATTCCACTCTGCTCTGGCCCACTGACCATCCCACTCTGCTCCAGCCCCCTGACCACTGACCATCCACTCTGCTCTGACCCCCGACCACTGACCGTCCAATCTGCTCCTGTCCCCGACCCCTGACCATCCTGCTATACTCCACCTTACTGACCACTGACCGTCCCACTATGCTCTGGCCCCCTGAGCACTGCCCATCCTGCTCTGCTCTGTCCACTGCCCATCCTGCTCTGTTCCGTCCACTGCCCATCCTGCTCTGGCCCCCTTACCGCTGCCCATCCTGCTCCGGCCCCCTGACCGCTGCCCATCCTGCTCTGCTCTGTCCACTGCCCATCCTGCTCCGGCCCCCTGACCGCTGCCCATCCTACTCTGTTCCATCCACTGCCCATCCTGCTCCGGCCCCCTGACCACTGCCCATCCTACTCTGTTCCATCCACTGCCCATACTGCTCCGGCCCCCTGACCACTGCCCATCCTACTCTGTTCCATCCACTGCCCATCCTGCTCCGGCCCCCTGACCACTGCCCATCCTGCTCTGTTCCATCCACTGCCCATCCTGCTCCGGCCCCCTGACCGCTGCCCATCCTGCTCTGTTCCATCCACTGCCCATCCTGCTCCGGCCCCCTGACCACTGCCCATCCTGCTCCAGCCCCCTGACCACTGCCCATCCTGCTCTGTTCCATCCACTGCCCATACTGCTCCGGCCCCCTGACCGCTGCCCATCCTGCTCCGGCCCCCTGACCACTGCCCATCCTGCTCCAGCCCCCTGACCACTGCCCATCCTGCTCCGGCCCCCTGACCACTGCCCATACTGCTCCGGCCCCCTGACCACTGCCCATCCTGCTCCAGCCCCCTGACCACTGCCCATCCTGCTCCGGCCCCCTGACCACTGCCCATCCTGCTCCGGCCCCCTGTCCACTGCCCATCCTGCTCCAGCCCCCTGACCACTGCCCATCCTGCTCCGGCCCCCTGACCGCTGCCCATCCTGCCCTGTTCCGTCCACTGCCCATCCTGTTCTGTTCCGTCCACTGCCCATCCTGCTCCGGCCCCCTGACCACTGCCCATCCTGCTCCAGCCCCCTGACCACTGCCCATCCTGCTCTGGCCCCTTGACCACTGCCCCTCTTGCTCCAGCCCCCTGACCACTGCCCATCCTGCTCCGGCCCCCTGACCACTGCCCATCCTGCTGTTCTCTGGAGCTAGAGTTTGTTCTGACTGAGAGGTGAGAGTGTCACTGAAGGAACATGCAGCATTGTTACTTGTCTAACAAAGAGACTGTGTCAGCTCTAAAGAAACATCAGCTGGGAGCTGAGGCAATCGAATACCAAGTGATTTGACACTTAGATGTCAGAAGCATTGTCCTACAATATTGTTCTTTCTTGTGTCAGCAGTAACTCTCTCTCGATCTGACCAACAGTCATTCATCAAGCGTAAGGGGATACTTTCTGCTTGTTTGGAGGAACATTGACCCCTGTCCATAATAATATTATTACAATGGAGTCTGTATTTTAATAGTATGCTGAGCCACTCAGACATGAATATGAATGTTAGTGATTGATGTTTCCCACAGGGAAATGGGTGGGATTAAGAAGCAGCTTCACCTGTTGCTAAAACACAATGTCTCCAAAATTAAACGGGCTTGAATTTCACAGGATTTGCATGGTTCCTGCTGAGTTCAAGATGAGAAGCTCTGACAAAGTGGTTAGCATCTTTGCTAGCAGCATTCAAGATCTGTACAATCACAACTATTTGTGGTAAATATGTTTGTAATGAATAGGTTATCTCATTGTGTAGTCTACTGTAGCCAGTGTATAACAGATATACACTGTTATATATCTAACAGATCAATGGTACCATGTGTTATTTAATATCTGAGGGCCCCAACATCACAAATACCAGTCTTCAAACAATTTGATTAACTTCACATTATATCAAGACACAGCTGAAGGCACTGGCTGTTTTTTTGTATTCATTTGTTGGATGTAAGTATTACAGATTGGGCCAACATTCATAGTTCATCCATTATTGCTGCAGCAAGGTGCAGGTGAGCTGCTGTCTTAAATCCCTACAGTTCACACGCTGCAAGAGACAACTACCTGGCACGACAGAACGTCAGGATCTTGACCCATTGACACTGAGGTATCAGTAATATAGTTTCATGGCAAGATAATCTGTGGTGTGGAGCATGACTTCAAGGTGTTGATGTTCCCATGTATTTGCTGCCCTTGTCCTTCTAGATGGTAGTGATCATAACTTTGGAAAGGGCTGTGAAAGGAGCATTGGTAAGTTAATACAGAGTATCTTGTAGTTGCTACACAGTGCTGTCACTGTGCATTGGTAGAGAAGAAAGCAAAGGTTTGAGGTGGTGAATTAATGGGATGCTGAAGGTGATTGAGCCTAGGATGCTACGCCAAGGAACTCCTGAAGAGACATATCGAAGCTGAAGTGACTGACTTCCAGTAGCCACTACCATCTTCCTATGTGCCAGGTATGACTCCAACCAGCAGAGACAGCCCTCCCTAATTCCTACTGACTCCCCGCCAGGGCTCCTTGATGCCACATTCAGTCAAATGCAGCCTTGACATCAAGGGCTGTCACTCTCCCCTCCCCCCTGGAATTCAGCTCTTTTGTCTATAAGCTCTTCATGCTGTCAACTCTCCTGCCCCTTGGATGCTGCCTGACTGGCTGTGCTTTTCTAGCACTACATATTTTGACTCTGATCTGCAGCATCTGCAGCCCTTGCTTCTTTTGCCTGTGTTTGAACTAAGGCTGTAATGAGATCAGAAGCTGAGTGACCCTGGGGGAGCCCAAACTGGGTGTCACTGAGCAGGTTATTGGTGAGCAGGTGCTGCTTGGTGACCCCTTCTTTCACTTTACTGATGATCGAGAGGAGACTGATGGAGTGGGAACTGGCCTGGCTGGATTTGTCCTGCTTTTTATGTACAAGACATACCTGGGCAATTTTCCACGTTGCTGGGTATATGTCAGTATTATAGCTGGACTGAAAGAGACTGGCTAGGGGAGCAGCGACTTCTGGAGTACAGGGTTTCATTGCTATTGTCAAAATGACGTGAGGGCCCATCGCTTTTTAAGTATCAAGTGCCTCCAACCATTTCTTGATCTTACCTGGAATGAATTGAATTAGCTGAAGACTGGTATCTGTGTTGCTGGCGACCACTGGAGATGGATCATTTGTCAATACCATCACTGCATCACTGTGCACTGATGGTTAAAGATTATTTTAAATATTTCAGCCTTATTTTTTGCATTGATGGGTTGGTCTCCCCCTCCTTTGAGTTTGGAGATATTTGGGGAGCATCCTCATTCAGTAAGTTGTTTAGCTTTATTAATCATTAGGAATGAGATTTGTGATGAAGGGCTTATGCCCAAAATGCCAATCTCCTGCCCCTCAGATGTTTCCTGACCTGCTGTGCTTTTCTAGCACTACACTCTCAACTTTTTAAACTTCAGCTGAATTATTATGTAGAGCTGTGGAAAGATGTGAATGCATTGGAGAGAGAGCAGAAATAGCTTACAAGAAGGGTTCCTTGGTGAAGAACTTCAGTGTTGAGGATAGATTGAAGAAGTTGGGACTGTTCTCATGAAGAGAGAGGCTAAGAGGAAGTCTAAGTGACATTTTCAAAATCAAGAGTGGGCTGGAGAGACTAGGTAGGGAGATAATGTTTCCACTTGTAAAAGAAACAAGAATGAGAGGGACGTAACTTTGAAGTGAGTTGCAAAAGAAACAGGGGTGATGCATGAAATGTTTTCACACAGGGAGTGGTTAGCATATGGAAATGTACTCTCTGGAAATGTGGTGGAGCTAGCTTCAATTCAGGCAGATAATGGACCATTACTTGGCAGGAAATTGGCATGAGGTAATAATGCTTGTTTGAAGATCTGATACAATGGACTGAAGAGGTCGTCTTCTGACCAGTAACAATTCTGTGGTTAAGTGAATGATTGGAGTTTGCAGGACTGCAGAACGTGGATCTGATCCATTGGCAATGAAACCAGTTAGCTCTGTCGACAGTTAGCTCTGTCGACAGTTAGCTCTGTCGACAGTTAGCTCTGTCGACCACTTGCTGCCTCTGTTTGGAATATGTTGACTCTTCAGCTTTAAGTTTGCAGGTGCTGCTTCTGGAACACTGTTCTGCTGTTTTTATTGAATTGGGCTGATCTCCTGGCTTGATGATATTGGCTGAGTGGAGGAAATTGCTGATCTGTGAGGTTGCAGATTGTGTTTGAGTATTATTCTGCTACTGTTAATGGCCGACAGTATTTAATTGTTGCCCAGTCTTGAGTTGCTAGATCTATATTTAGTCTGTCCTATTTAACATGATTACAGTATCGTATAATACAATGAGGGATATTTACAATGTGAAGGTGGGACTGTGTCTGCACCAGGACTGTGTAGTGGTCACTCTTACTGATACTTTCATGGACAGATGCTTAAGCACCCAGAGGGTGGTAATGGTGAGGTCAAGTAGGCTTCCCCCCCTTGCTGGGTCCCCCACGGTGAGCAGACCCAGTCTAGCAGCTCAATCAATATCGTTGTGGCTGAGCTATTCTTGGTGGTGGACATTGAAATCCCTCATCTGGAGTGTATTCTACTGTCTCGCCACCCTCAATGTTTCCTCCAATGTTTGTTCATCAGCCGAGAGAGGACAGTATGTGGTAATCAGCAGGCGGTTTCCTTGCCCATTTTTGATCTGATGTCAAGAGACTTCATGGGGTGGACTCACAGGGCTGCTTCCTCTCAACTGCATCCCACTTCCAACCACCCCTGCTGCATCTGTCCTGCTGGTAGGATAGAACACACCCAGGACTCGTGCTTGTAGTGTCTGGAACATTGTCTGGGGGTCATACTTGACTCATCGCGAGACAACTTTCCTGGTTTAGTAAGAAGAACTTTTCAGTGTTGTAGGGGACTGTGTTTGAGGTTGGTTCTGGTCTGGCAGTCTGTCCAATATCTTTTTTTTTGAGGCATTGTAGCATTTGGTACAAACAAATGGCTTGCTAGGCTATTTCAGAAGAATTACAGGTAAGGCCAGATCAGGTAAGAATGGCAGATTTCCTTCCTGAAGGATATCGGTGAACCAGATGTGTTTTTATGACAATTGACAACAGTTACACAGCCACCATGAATGCAAGGTGCCGTAAATTGAAATTGCACCATCAGCTGCTGTGGGATTCAAATCCAAGTTACCAGAGCATTATCTGGGTCTCTGGATTATTAATCCAATAGCAATATCTCAACACCATCATCTCCCCCAAAGTACAGGAGATGTAAGATCAGACAATTGACAAATAATCTATGAAAACCAGGCTAGTGTTTTCTTGTCATGTAAGTATAATTGGGCTACTGGACATGCATATTTGAGGGGGCATACATGAGGATCAGTGGTCAGCACAACATCGTGGGCTGAAGGGCCTGTTCTGTGCTGTACTGTTCTATGTTCTACAATTGTATAGAGCATGTCTTATGAGAATGTTGCAATTATGATGAGTATTGGCTTATTTTTTTTTACAGATGTTGGGAAAAGTGAGAAAGGATTGATAAATGGAATGGCCATGTGAGTGAACAGCTTCTAGCTTCATGAAGGAGCTAAACTTCATCATCTTGACTCTTTTATGAAACTCAAGTTTCACTTCCAAGATAATGTTTAAGACACTAAAACAAGCATGTTCAAACACAATCAATACTGCACTTGACAAGGTCTTCCGCATTTGCCAACCTGACGAAGCTGTGGCCTTGGAACTGCACTACAGTGCTTACAGGATAGCAATCTAGCTGCAACCTTGCAATGCAAATTTAATCTTTTTTTAACAAATTGATTATGCCACAAAAATGCTTGCAAAATCTTGACCAACAGAGCAGATTTTCTTTTGATGTTGCCAGTTATTTCACTGCAAGGTTTGAAGGTTGTGCATTGTCTTGTATCGAATGCATTTTTTGTTTGTTGTGCCGTTGACCCAAAGGACTGCACATCATTCATTCATCGCTTCTTTTCATTCCTTACTGTGCACACCACCGGTGTATTGTCTGGAATGAAAACTGCATCACAAAGTCTGAAACACAATGTAAACCAGTGTACATCTGAAATAAAACTAAAGTCCTGGGAACATATAAATCGGTGAGCATTGCTAAGCAGATATTTCAGAAACTTTTCACTTCAAAATTTGATATTTTGACTCACTTCTGAAACTTAAACTTTCCAGAATTTATATTTTAATATTTTCATTGTTGTACACTTCTTGTAATTTGTTCTAATTTGAATGTTTTCCATCCCTCTAATCAGGAATCTTTTTGATGCTTGTAATCCTGTGATGAAACAACTTCAGTTTTTTGCATGTTGCATCAGGTCCTTAACGAGAAAGTAGTTTTGCACAATCTGGTGGCACAGTGGTCATGTGTTTGTTTCTAAGCGATCAGATCCATCTGTGAGTCCCACATGCCTCGAATGTGTGTTATAGCTTGTTCAAACAGGCTGATTAAAATAACTACACTCTACTGTTTCCCGAAGGAGTAGGGCTGCAACAAGGAAGGGCAGAGCAATGAATCAAATTGGAGCTCCATCAGTCAGGAAGGCAGTCAGCTCTGTCCCAAAGGGAAGGAATTGTCCAAAACAGCATCATAATTTATTCCTGCAATAACCGGTAAATATTTTAATCGTCCAGTTCAAATGTCGTGACATGTGAGATTTGAACTGGATCTTCTGGCCCAGAGGTAAGGATACTACCATTGCACCTCAAGATCCCTCACTGCATTAACTGTTGTGCTGTCAATATCCTGTTAATTGTTCACCTTTGACTTATATCGCTGATATCCCTTATTCAGGCTTCATGAGTAAAGCTTCAGCATCCAACACACATTGTATGCCTCTTATTGCAGCCCATCTATTTTATACACGTCGACCTCCTGCTGCAAGTGCTAACTCACAGTCCTGTTCATCTGCTCACTGACACAAGTCCATTTCCCCAGTCCATTTACATTGTACTTCTCATTCAAGTGAAATCCTGGAAACTTTTCTGTCAGCTCATTGCATTCCTATATTTATACTGCATGCCTTTTGTCACAAGTAGATCTGATCTCCTATCTTCATGCATGATCGGTGGGTCAGTAACAGGACTGGTACCTCACCTTAAAGCATGGATGTGAAATCCTCACCGTTTCTTCACATTTTCCAGTGGAGTCAACCAGACATGAAAGTTCAACTCTCCCTGCATAGAAAGCAATGGGTCAGTCCACAAAACATCATCAAACTATAGATTTTAACTGAGTTTGGCATCGGAACTGCTACTTCAAAATCAATTTACAACTTTGAGGCTTGTCATGTACAAACATCTGAATTGTGGGCATATCCTGTACCTCAGCATGTCTATGAACTGTGTAGCTCCCCTGAAATGTAAAAAGACATGTGGTGTAATCTGCACAGGCAGCATGGTTTTGTATGATTGTAAGAAAACTGTTTCATTAGAAAACCCTGGGCCAAACAGCTGGCTTCAGAACAAATACATTTAATTTTCATAACAAAAAATAAATGGTGTACTGTGCTCCTGTCACATCTCTATTTGTAACAATGGTATTGAAAACAGTTAGAGTTTGACACTGCAGATGGCTGATACATCGAACATTGAGCATTACAGTGCAGTACAGACCCTTCAACCGTCGATGTTGTGCTGATCTGTGGAACCAACCTGAAGCTTATCTATCCCTCACTATTCCATTCTCAGCCATATGCCAATCCAATGACCATTTAAATTTGGCAAGTCTGCAACTATTGCAGGCAAGGCATTCCACGCCCCTACTACTCTCTGAGTAAAGAAACTATCTTTGACCTCTGCCTTATATCTATCATGCTTCAATTTGAAGCTATGTCCCCTCATGCTAGCTATCACCATCTGAGGAAAAAGGCTTTCCCTATCCACCCTATCTAATCCTCTGATTATCATATATGTCTCAATTAAGTCGCCTCTCAACTTTCTTCTCTCTAATGAAAACAGCCTCAAGTCCCTCAACCTTTCCTCCTAAGACCTTCTCCCCATACCAGGTAACATCCTAGTAAATCTCCTCTGCACCCTTTCCAAAGCTTCCACATTCTTCATGTAATGCTGTGACCAGAACTGTGCGCAGTACTCCAAGTACTGCCGCACCAGAGTTTTGTAAACCTGTAGCGTAACCTCATCCTTCCGAAACGCAATCCCTCTACTAATAAAAGTGAATACACTGTATGCCTTCTTAACAGCCCTATCAACCTGGGTGGCAACTTTCTGGGATCTCTGTACACAGACACCAAAATCTCTGCTCATCCACACTACCAAGAATCTTACCATTAGCCCAATACTCTTTGTTCCTATTTCTCCTTCCAAAGTGAATCACCTCACACTTTTCCGCATTAAACTCCATTTGCTACCTCTCAGCCCAGCTCTGCAGCTTATCTATGTCCCTCTGTAACCTGCGACATCATTCAGTATAAGTCCACAGCTCCACTGACCTTAGTGTTATCCGTAAATTTACTAACCCATCCTTCTATGACCTCATCCAGATCATTTATAAAAATGACAAACAGCAGTGGACCCGAAACAGATCCTTGTAGTGCACTACTAGTAACTGAACTCCAGGATGAACATTTCCCATCAGCCACCACCCTCTGTTTTCTTTCAGCTAGCCAATTTCTGATCCAAACTGCTAAATCACTCTCAATCCCATGCCTCCATATTTTGTGCAGTAGCCTACCGTGGGGAACCTTATCAAACGCCTTACTGAAATCCATATACACCACATCAACGGCTTTACCCTCATCCACCTGTTTAGTCACCTTCTCAAAGAACTCAATAAGGTTTGTGAGACACGATCTACCCTTCACAAAACCATGTTGACTATCGGTAATCAACTCAATCCTTTCCAGATGATTATAAATCCTATCTCTTATAACCTTTTCCAACACTTTACCAATAACTGAAGTAAGGCTCACTGGTCTATAATTATCAGGGTTGTCTCTCCTCCCCTTCTTGAACAAGTGAATGTTTGCTATCCTCCAGTCTCCTGGCACTATTCCTGTAGACAATGGTGATATAAAGATTAAAGCTAAAAGCTTGGCAATCTCCTCCCTAGCTTCCCAGAGAATCCTAGGATAATTTAAAATCCTATTTTCACACTTTCCAGAATTTCTAACATTTCGTCCTTGTGAACCTTAATCCCATCTAGTCTAATAGATCCAGTGGGTAAGAGAAGTTGTAAATGAAGATTCTAAGCAAAACTCCAAACTGAGGGATGTTCATTTAAATTCTACAGTGCAGATAGAGGGCATTTAGCCCATAGAGTCTGCATCAACTCTCTGAACAGCATCCCACCATACCCCTGTGACTCTGCATGAGTAATAGCTCATCCACCTAATCTATACATCTCTGGAAACTGCAGGGCAATTTAGCATAGTCAATCACCAGGTGAAAATCCACGCCGACAACATTGTATCTCCCCATGCTTAGACCCGGCTAAGAAAGAGTCTGACTGGATGTTAACTGTTGTTAGGAACAATAATAAATGAAGAAAACGAGGAAGGTTGGTGGAATTCATTGAGCAAAGCTTAACTTTGCTGAAGAAAGATGATATCTGAGGGCTCAAGGACAAAATTAACTTGGTGAAAGTATAAAAAATATAGTAGGTATCATCCTATTTTCTATTAACTAGTGAGAAGGATGTTGAAGAACAAAGCTGCAAGATAATCTGACTCAGATAAAAAGATTTGTGTGTAGTTATAATTAGGGATTAATCCAAATATATTAGCTAACTCACTTTTTGATCAGGACACCAGCCATGTGAAGAAAGTTGCAGCTTGTGAAGTGAAAAGGACAGTGGTACCACGGGTATAAAATTGACTGAGGAACAGAATGTCATAGTGAATGGTCAATAGATATTCTTCGGGCTAAAGGAAGGTTTATAGTGGAGGTCACTGTGATCAGTGTTGGGAACTTTGCTTTTCCTGATGTGTATGGATGATCTAGTTATTGATGCTAATGGGAGAATTTCAATGTTTGCAGATAATAACAAAACTTTAAAAACTTTAAGCTGCGAGGACAGTGCAAAGACGATTGCCAAGTTGATAGAGTGACAGATAAGTGGCAGACAGTTCAGTGTGGAGAACAGAGAGGTGATATATTTTGGTATGAAGTACATTAAAAGACAATATAAAATAACAGTACAACTCTAAACAGGGTGCAGGGGCAGAGGGATTTGGATATATGTGTGCACAGATCATTGAAGGAGATAGAAAGGTATATAGAGCAATAAATAAACCTTCACAAACCTTGCAACAATAAATAAAGTGTACTGTGTCCTCATTTATTAAGATGGATAGATTGGAGCATGGAAACAGACCTTTCTGGCCAAACCATCCATGCTGACCAGATACCCTAAATTAATCCACTCCCATTTGCTGGCACTTGGCCCATATCCCTCTAATCCCACTATTCATTTACCTATCCAGATGCCTTTTTAAATGTTGTAATTGCTCTAAGACTAGAGTCTGGTAGAGTAGCTTATATTTGCCATTTCTACCCAATATAACTGACACAGTAATACAGGGTGCTACATGGAGAGCACAAACTATACAATCGTACGCAACTCAAAGTGCATAAGAAATGCAAAACGTGCAGGTTGTAGTGTAACAGAAGAATGATAAGTAAGATACATTTTTCTAGCAGAAAATTGAAGTCATGCAAAGAATTTCAGATGGGAAAGAGTCCAATTATAACGTGTTAAGGAGCCTGATGGCTTGGGGGAAGAAATTTGCACAGTTTGGCCATGAGAGATCAAATGCTCTGGTATCTTCTGCCAAATGGCACAGGGAGAACGGTTTGTGTGAGGGATATGTGGGACCTTCCACAATGCTGTTGGCCTTTTGGATGCAGTCTGTTATGGAGGGAAGAGAGACCCTGATGATCCTCTCAGCTGTTATCACTATCCGTTGTAGGGTATAATTATCCGAGATGGTGCAATTCCCGAATCAAGCAGTGATGGAGCAGCTCAGGATACTCTCAGTGAACTCTCTGTAAAATGTGGTGAACATGGGGGATGGGAGCTGGGCTTTCCTCAGCCTGCACAGGATGTAGAGACGCTCCTGGGCTTTCTTGGCTATGGAGATGTTGTTAAGGGTCCAGGTAAGATGCTCCGCCAGGTGTACACCAAGAAATTTGGAGCTATTCACGATCTCCACCAGGAATCTGTCAATGTCCAGCAAAGAGTGGATGCTCCATACCCTCCTAAAGTCAAAAAACATGTCTTCATTTACGTTCAGATACATGTTGTTGGCTCTGCAGCAGACTGTTAGACGCTGCATCTCCTCTCTGTACGCTGACTCATCGTTCGTGCTGATCAGAACCACTACAGTCGTATCAGCAGTAAACTTGATGATGTGATTCAACCTGCACATCGCTGCATAGTTTTGGGTCAGCAGCAGACAGAGCACACAACCCCAGCGGGACTTCATACTCAGTGTGACGCTGCACCCAGACCAACAAAATCAAAGCAAAAAGGGTTTTACCAGAGCCTTTTGTTGAGTCACTTCAGCTAATACCTTCCTACTCACCCTCCTACCAACAACATACCCCTTTCCCTCAGCATCTTTGTTTTAATTTCAAAAATATACTTTATTCATAAAATTAGTTTGATATCCACACAATTGGCCATGCCATTCTTATGCACACATTGCATTTCTTTACATACAGAGATCAGAATTATTCATTCATATATACAAGTCTCTGCACATTGACCATCCAGATATTTAGCCCTTTCCTCAGCATCAGAAAAGGAGAAAGGGTGACAAATGCTAAATTAGATTAGATTATTTACAGTGTGGAAACAGGCCCTTCGGCCCAACAAGTCCACACCGACCCGCCGAAGCGCAACCCACCCATACCCCTACATATACCCCTTACCTAACACTACGGGCAATTTAGCTTGGCCAATTCACCTGACCCGCACATCTTTGGACTGTGGGAGGAAACCGGAGCACCCGGAGGAAACCCATGCAGACACGGGGAGAACGTGCAAACTCCACACAGTCAGTCGCCTGAGGCGGGAATTGAACCCAGGTCCCTGGCGCTGTGAGGCAGCAGTGCTAACCACTGTGCCACCGTGCCGCCGCTAAAGCAACACAATGATAGTGGTTTAAGCATTTCTTGATACGAGGCCGATGGAAATCTGCTCTTCAGTGCAGGCCATCGTTTTTCGGCTGAAATGTATGCGCCAAAGTAATGTTCCTCCCTCCTCACAGTTGCCCTCTGCTG
>NW_026867522.1:471945-474445 GCF_020745735.1 Hemiscyllium ocellatum
TTAGGGTTAGGGTTAGGGTTAGGGTTAGGGTTAGGGTTAGGGTTAGGGTTAGGGTTAGGGTTAGGGTTAGGGTTAGGGTTAGGGTTAGGGTTAGGGTTAGGGTTAGGGTTAGGGTTAGGGTTAGGGTTAGGGTTAGGGTTAGGGTTAGGGTTAGGGTTAGGGTTAGGGTTAGGGTTAGGGTTAGGGTTAGGGTTAGGGTTAGGGTTAGGGTTAGGGTTAGGGTTAGGGTTAGGGTTAGGGTTAGGGTTAGGGTTAGGGTTAGGGTTAGGGTTAGGGTTAGGGTTAGGGTTAGGGTTAGGGTTAGGGTTAGGGTTAGGGTTAGGGTTAGGGTTAGGGTTAGGGTTAGGGTTAGGGTTAGGGTTAGGGTTAGGGTTAGGGTTAGGGTTAGGGTTAGGGTTAGGGTTAGGGTTAGGGTTAGGGTTAGGGTTAGGGTTAGGGTTAGGGTTAGGGTTAGGGTTAGGGTTAGGGTTAGGGTTAGGGTTAGGGTTAGGGTTAGGGTTAGGGTTAGGGTTAGGGTTAGGGTTAGGGTTAGGGTTAGGGTTAGGGTTAGGGTTAGGGTTAGGGTTAGGGTTAGGGTTAGGGTTAGGGTTAGGGTTAGGGTTAGGGTTAGGGTTAGGGTTAGGGTTAGGGTTAGGGTTAGGGTTAGGGTTAGGGTTAGGGTTAGGGTTAGGGTTAGGGTTAGGGTTAGGGTTAGGGTTAGGGTTAGGGTTAGGGTTAGGGTTAGGGTTAGGGTTAGGGTTAGGGTTAGGGTTAGGGTTAGGGTTAGGGTTAGGGTTAGGGTTAGGGTTAGGGTTAGGGTTAGGGTTAGGGTTAGGGTTAGGGTTAGGGTTAGGGTTAGGGTTAGGGTTAGGGTTAGGGTTAGGGTTAGGGTTAGGGTTAGGGTTAGGGTTAGGGTTAGGGTTAGGGTTAGGGTTAGGGTTAGGGTTAGGGTTAGGGTTAGGGTTAGGGTTAGGGTTAGGGTTAGGGTTAGGGTTAGGGTTAGGGTTAGGGTTAGGGTTAGGGTTAGGGTTAGGGTTAGGGTTAGGGTTAGGGTTAGGGTTAGGGTTAGGGTTAGGGTTAGGGTTAGGGTTAGGGTTAGGGTTAGGGTTAGGGTTAGGGTTAGGGTTAGGGTTAGGGTTAGGGTTAGGGTTAGGGTTAGGGTTAGGGTTAGGGTTAGGGTTAGGGTTAGGGTTAGGGTTAGGGTTAGGGTTAGGGTTAGGGTTAGGGTTAGGGTTAGGGTTAGGGTTAGGGTTAGGGTTAGGGTTAGGGTTAGGGTTAGGGTTAGGGTTAGGGTTAGGGTTAGGGTTAGGGTTAGGGTTAGGGTTAGGGTTAGGGTTAGGGTTAGGGTTAGGGTTAGGGTTAGGGTTAGGGTTAGGGTTAGGGTTAGGGTTAGGGTTAGGGTTAGGGTTAGGGTTAGGGTTAGGGTTAGGGTTAGGGTTAGGGTTAGGGTTAGGGTTAGGGTTAGGGTTAGGGTTAGGGTTAGGGTTAGGGTTAGGGTTAGGGTTAGGGTTAGGGTTAGGGTTAGGGTTAGGGTTAGGGTTAGGGTTAGGGTTAGGGTTAGGGTTAGGGTTAGGGTTAGGGTTAGGGTTAGGGTTAGGGTTAGGGTTAGGGTTAGGGTTAGGGTTAGGGTTAGGGTTAGGGTTAGGGTTAGGGTTAGGGTTAGGGTTAGGGTTAGGGTTAGGGTTAGGGTTAGGGTTAGGGTTAGGGTTAGGGTTAGGGTTAGGGTTAGGGTTAGGGTTAGGGTTAGGGTTAGGGTTAGGGTTAGGGTTAGGGTTAGGGTTAGGGTTAGGGTTAGGGTTAGGGTTAGGGTTAGGGTTAGGGTTAGGGTTAGGGTTAGGGTTAGGGTTAGGGTTAGGGTTAGGGTTAGGGTTAGGGTTAGGGTTAGGGTTAGGGTTAGGGTTAGGGTTAGGGTTAGGGTTAGGGTTAGGGTTAGGGTTAGGGTTAGGGTTAGGGTTAGGGTTAGGGTTAGGGTTAGGGTTAGGGTTAGGGTTACGGTTAGGGTTAGGGTTAGGGTTAGGGTTAGGGTTAGGGTTAGGGTTAGGGTTAGGGTTAGGGTTAGGGTTAGGGTTAGGGTTAGGGTTAGGGTTAGGGTTAGGGTTAGGGTTAGGGTTAGGGTTAGGGTTAGGGTTAGGGTTAGGGTTAGGGGTAGGGTTAGGGTTAGGGTTAGGGTTAGGGTTAGGGTTAGGGTTAGGGTTAGGGTTAGGGTTAGGGTTAGGGTTAGGGTTAGGGTTAGGGTTAGGGTTAGGGTTAGGGTTAGGGTTAGGGTTAGGGTTAGGGTTAGGGTTAGGGTTAGGGTTAGGGTTAGGGTTAGGGTTAGGGTTAGGGTTAGGGTTAGGGTTAGGGTTAGGGTTAGGGTTAGGGTTAGGGTTAGGGTTAGGGTTAGGGTTAGGGTTAGGGTTAGGGTTAGGGTTAGGGTTAGGGTTAGGGTTAGGGTTAGGGTTAGGGTTAGGGTTAGGGTTAGGGTTAGGGTTAGGGTTAGGGTTAGGGTTAGGGTTAGGGTTAGGGGGGGGGTTAGGGTTAG
>NW_026867522.1:479445-484445 GCF_020745735.1 Hemiscyllium ocellatum
GGGTTAGGGTTAGGGTTAGGGTTAGGGTTAGGGTTAGGGTTAGGGTTAGGGTTAGGGTTAGGGTTAGGGTTAGGGTTAGGGTTAGGGTTAGGGTTAGGGTTAGGGTTAGGGTTAGGGTTAGGGTTAGGGTTAGGGTTAGGGTTAGGGTTAGGGTTAGGGTTAGGGTTAGGGTTAGGGTTAGGGTTAGGGTTAGGGTTAGGGTTAGGGTTAGGGTTAGGGTTAGGGTTAGGGTTAGGGTTAGGGTTAGGGTTAGGGTTAGGGTTAGGGTTAGGGTTAGGGTTAGGGTTAGGGTTAGGGTTAGGGTTAGGGTTAGGGTTAGGGTTAGGGTTAGGGTTAGGGTTAGGGTTAGGGTTAGGGTTAGGGTTAGGGTTAGGGTTAGGGTTAGGGTTAGGGTTAGGGTTAGGGTTAGGGTTAGGGTTAGGGTTAGGGTTAGGGTTAGGGTTAGGGTTAGGGTTAGGGTTAGGGTTAGGGTTAGGGTTAGGGTTAGGGTTAGGGTTATTAGGGTTAGGGTTAGGGTTAGGGTTAGGGTTAGGGTTAGGGTTAGGGTTAGGGTTAGGGTTAGGGTTAGGGTTAGGGTTAGGGTTAGGGTTAGGGTTAGGGTTAGGGTTAGGGTTAGGGTTAGGGTTAGGGTTAGGGTTAGGGTTAGGGTTAGGGTTAGGGTTAGGGTTAGGGTTAGGGTTAGGGTTAGGGTTAGGGTTAGGGTTAGGGTTAGGGTTAGGGTTAGGGTTAGGGTTAGGGTTAGGGTTAGGGTTAGGGTTAGGGTTAGGGTTAGGGTTAGGGTTAGGGTTAGGGTTAGGGTTAGGGTTAGGGTTAGGGTTAGGGTTAGGGTTAGGGTTAGGGTTAGGGTTAGGGTTAGGGTTAGGGTTAGGGTTAGGGTTAGGGTTAGGGTTAGGGTTAGGGTTAGGGTTAGGGTTAGGGTTAGGGTTAGGGTTAGGGTTAGGGTTAGGGTTAGGGTTAGGGTTAGGGTTAGGGTTAGGGTTAGGGTTAGGGTTAGGGTTAGGGTTAGGGTTAGGGTTAGGGTTAGGGTTAGGGTTAGGGTTAGGGTTAGGGTTAGGGTTAGGGTTTAGGGTTAGGGTTAGGGTTAGGGTTAGGGTTAGGGTTAGGGTTAGGGTTAGGGTTAGGGTTAGGGTTAGGGTTAGGGTTAGGGTTAGGGTTAGGGTTAGGGTTAGGGTTAGGGTTAGGGTTAGGGTTAGGGTTAGGGTTAGGGTTAGGGTTAGGGTTAGGGTTAGGGTTAGGGTTAGGGTTAGGGTTAGGGTTAGGGTTAGGGTTAGGGTTAGGGTTAGGGTTAGGGTTAGGGTTAGGGTTAGGGTTAGGGTTAGGGTTAGGGTTAGGGTTAGGGTTAGGGTTAGGGTTAGGGTTAGGGTTAGGGTTAGGGTTAGGGTTAGGGTTAGGGTTAGGGTTAGGGTTAGGGTTAGGGTTAGGGTTAGGGTTAGGGTTAGGGTTAGGGTTAGGGTTAGGGTTAGGGTTAGGGTTAGGGTTAGGGTTAGGGTTAGGGTTAGGGTTAGGGTTAGGGTTAGGGTTAGGGTTAGGGTTAGGGTTAGGGTTAGGGTTAGGGTTAGGGTTAGGGTTAGGGTTAGGGTTAGGGTTAGGGTTAGGGTTAGGGTTAGGGTTAGGGTTAGGGTTAGGGTTAGGGTTAGGGTTAGGGTTAGGGTTAGGGTTAGGGTTAGGGTTAGGGTTAGGGTTAGGGTTAGGGTTAGGGTTAGGGTTAGGGTTAGGGTTAGGGTTAGGGTTAGGGTTAGGGTTAGGGTTAGGGTTAGGGTTAGGGTTAGGGTTAGGGTTAGGGTTAGGGTTAGGGTTAGGGTTAGGGTTAGGGTTAGGGTTAGGGTTAGGGTTAGGGTTAGGGTTAGGGTTAGGGTTAGGGTTAGGGTTAGGGTTAGGGTTAGGGTTAGGGTTAGGGTTAGGGTTAGGGTTAGGGTTAGGGTTAGGGTTAGGGTTAGGGTTAGGGTTAGGGTTAGGGTTAGGGTTAGGGTTAGGGTTAGGGTTAGGGTTAGGGTTAGGGTTAGGGTTAGGGTTAGGGTTAGGGTTAGGGTTAGGGTTAGGGTTAGGGTTAGGGTTAGGGTTAGGGTTAGGGTTAGGGTTAGGGTTAGGGTTAGGGTTAGGGTTAGGGTTAGGGTTAGGGTTAGGGTTAGGGTTAGGGTTAGGGTTAGGGTTAGGGTTAGGGTTAGGGTTAGGGTTAGGGTTAGGGTTAGGGTTAGGGTTAGGGTTAGGGTTAGGGTTAGGGTTAGGGTTAGGGTTAGGGTTAGGGTTAGGGTTAGGGTTAGGGTTAGGGTTAGGGTTAGGGTTAGGGTTAGGGTTAGGGTTAGGGTTAGGGTTAGGGTTAGGGTTAGGGTTAGGGTTAGGGTTAGGGTTAGGGTTAGGGTTAGGGTTAGGGTTAGGGTTAGGGTTAGGGTTAGGGTTAGGGTTAGGGTTAGGGTTAGGGTTAGGGTTAGGGTTAGGGTTAGGGTTAGGGTTAGGGTTAGGGTTAGGGTTAGGGTTAGGGTTAGGGTTAGGGTTAGGGTTAGGGTTAGGGTTAGGGTTAGGGTTAGGGTTAGGGTTAGGGTTAGGGTTAGGGTTAGGGTTAGGGTTAGGGTTAGGGTTAGGGTTAGGGTTAGGGTTAGGGTTAGGGTTAGGGTTAGGGTTAGGGTTAGGGTTAGGGTTAGGGTTAGGGTTAGGGTTAGGGTTAGGGTTAGGGTTAGGGTTAGGGTTAGGGTTAGGGTTAGGGTTAGGGTTAGGGTTAGGGTTAGGGTTAGGGTTAGGGTTAGGGTTAGGGTTAGGGTTAGGGTTAGGGTTAGGGTTAGGGTTAGGGTTAGGGTTAGGGTTAGGGTTAGGGTTAGGGTTAGGGTTAGGGTTAGGGTTAGGGTTAGGGTTAGGGTTAGGGTTAGGGTTAGGGTTAGGGTTAGGGTTAGGGTTAGGGTTAGGGTTAGGGTTAGGGTTAGGGTTAGGGTTAGGGTTAGGGTTAGGGTTAGGGTTAGGGTTAGGGTTAGGGTTAGGGTTAGGGTTAGGGTTAGGGTTAGGGTTAGGGTTAGGGTTAGGGTTAGGGTTAGGGTTAGGGTTAGGGTTAGGGTTAGGGTTAGGGTTAGGGTTAGGGTTAGGGTTAGGGTTAGGGTTAGGGTTAGGGTTAGGGTTAGGGTTAGGGTTAGGGTTAGGGTTAGGGTTAGGGTTAGGGTTAGGGTTAGGGTTAGGGTTAGGGTTAGGGTTAGGGTTAGGGTTAGGGTTAGGGTTAGGGTTAGGGTTAGGGTTAGGGTTAGGGTTAGGGTTAGGGTTAGGGTTAGGGTTAGGGTTAGGGTTAGGGTTAGGGTTAGGGTTAGGGTTAGGGTTAGGGTTAGGGTTAGGGTTAGGGTTAGGGTTAGGGTTAGGGTTAGGGTTAGGGTTAGGGTTAGGGTTAGGGTTAGGGTTAGGGTTAGGGTTAGGGTTAGGGTTAGGGTTAGGGTTAGGGTTAGGGTTAGGGTTAGGGTTAGGGTTAGGGTTAGGGTTAGGGTTAGGGTTAGGGTTAGGGTTAGGGTTAGGGTTAGGGTTAGGGTTAGGGTTAGGGTTAGGGTTAGGGTTAGGGTTAGGGTTAGGGTTAGGGTTAGGGTTAGGGTTAGGGTTAGGGTTAGGGTTAGGGTTAGGGTTAGGGTTAGGGTTAGGGTTAGGGTTAGGGTTAGGGTTAGGGTTAGGGTTAGGGTTAGGGTTAGGGTTAGGGTTAGGGTTAGGGTTAGGGTTAGGGTTAGGGTTAGGGTTAGGGTTAGGGTTAGGGTTAGGGTTAGGGTTAGGGTTAGGGTTAGGGTTAGGGTTAGGGTTAGGGTTAGGGTTAGGGTTAGGGTTAGGGTTAGGGTTAGGGTTAGGGTTAGGGTTAGGGTTAGGGTTAGGGTTAGGGTTAGGGTTAGGGTTAGGGTTAGGGTTAGGGTTAGGGTTAGGGTTAGGGTTAGGGTTAGGGTTAGGGTTAGGGTTAGGGTTAGGGTTAGGGTTAGGGTTAGGGTTAGGGTTAGGGTTAGGGTTAGGGTTAGGGTTAGGGTTAGGGTTAGGGTTAGGGTTAGGGTTAGGGTTAGGGTTAGGGTTAGGGTTAGGGTTAGGGTTAGGGTTAGGGTTAGGGTTAGGGTTAGGGTTAGGGTTAGGGTTAGGGTTAGGGTTAGGGTTAGGGTTAGGGTTAGGGTTAGGGTTAGGGTTAGGGTTAGGGTTAGGGTTAGGGTTAGGGTTAGGGTTAGGGTTAGGGTTAGGGTTAGGGTTAGGGTTAGGGTTAGGGTTAGGGTTAGGGTTAGGGTTAGGGTTAGGGTTAGGGTTAGGGTTAGGGTTAGGGTTAGGGTTAGGGTTAGGGTTAGGGTTAGGGTTAGGGTTAGGGTTAGGGTTAGGGTTAGGGTTAGGGTTAGGGTTAGGGTTAGGGTTAGGGTTAGGGTTAGGGTTAGGGTTAGGGTTAGGGTTAGGGTTAGGGTTAGGGTTAGGGTTAGGGTTAGGGTTAGGGTTAGGGTTAGGGTTAGGGTTAGGGTTAGGGTTAGGGTTAGGGTTAGGGTTAGGGTTAGGGTTAGGGTTAGGGTTAGGGTTAGGGTTAGGGTTAGGGTTAGGGTTAGGGTTAGGGTTAGGGTTAGGGTTAGGGTTAGGGTTAGGGTTAGGGTTAGGGTTAGGGTTAGGGTTAGGGTTAGGGTTAGGGTTAGGGTTAGGGTTAGGGTTAGGGTTAGGGTTAGGGTTAGGGTTAGGGTTAGGGTTAGGGTTAGGGTTAGGGTTAGGGTTAGGGTTAGGGTTAGGGTTAGGGTTAGGGTTAGGGTTAGGGTTAGGGTTAGGGTTAGGGTTAGGGTTAGGGTTAGGGTTAGGGTTAGGGTTAGGGTTAGGGTTAGGGTTAGGGTTAGGGTTAGGGTTAGGGTTAGGGTTAGGGTTAGGGTTAGGGTTAGGGTTAGGGTTAGGGTTAGGGTTGTTAGGGTTAGGGTTTAGGGTTAGGGTTAGGGTTAGGGTTAGGGTTAGGGTTAGGGTTAGGGTTAGGGTTAGGGTTAGGGTTAGGGTTAGGGTTAGGGTTAGGGTTAGGGTTAGGGTTAGGGTTAGGGTTAGGGTTA
>NW_026867522.1:493583-563583 GCF_020745735.1 Hemiscyllium ocellatum
CAGTTATTGATCACTGTAAACAGGAGATCCTGCTGATGGACATTATTACAGTTATTGATCTCTGTAAACAGGAGATCCTGCTGATGGAGATTATTACAGTTATTGACGTATAGAAACAGGAGATCCTACGGATGGAGATTAGTAGAGTTATCGATCTATAGAAACAGGAGTTCCTGCTGATGGAGATTATTACAGTTATTGATCTATGTAAACAGGAGTTCCTGCTGCTGGAGATTATTACCGTTATTGATGTATAGAAACAGGGGAACCTGCTGATGGAGATTATTACAGGTATTGATCTATGTGAACTGTAGATCCTGCTGATGGAGATTATTACAGTTGTTGATGTTTAGAAACAGGAGATCCTACGGATGTAGATTAGTAGAGTTATCGATCTATACAAACACGAGTTCCTGCTGATGGAGATTATTACCGTTATTGATGTTTAGAAACAGGAGATCCTACTGATGGAGATTATTACAGTTATTGATCTATGGAAACAAGAGATCCTGCTGATGGAGATTATTACAGTTATTGATCTCTGTAAACAGGAGATCCTGCAGATGAAGATGATTACAGTTACTGATTATTAATAACAGGAGATCCTGCTGATGGAGATTATTAGAGATATTGATCTATGTAAACGGGAGATCCTGCTGATGGAGATTATTACAGTGATTTATCTCTGTTATCAGGAGATCCTGCTGGTGGAGATTATTACAGTTATTGATCTATAGAAACAGGAGATCCTGCTGATGGACATTATTACAGTTATTGATCTATAGAAACAGGAGATCCTGCTGATGGACATTATTACAGTTATTGATCTCTGTAAACAGGAGATCCTGCTGATGGAGATTATTACAGTTATTGATCTGTAGCAACAGTAGATCGTGCTGATATCAATTATTACAGTTATTGATCTGTGTAAACAGGAGATCCTTCTAATGGAGATTATTTTAGTTATTGATGTTTAGAAAGAGGAGATCCTGCTGATGGAGGTTATTACAGTTATTGATATACGTAAACAGGCGGTCCAGCTGATTGAGATTATTATACTTATTGATCTTTGTAAACAGGAGATCATGCTGATGAAGATGATTACAGTTACTGATTATTAAAAACAGGAGATCCTGCTGATGGAGATTATTACAGTTATTGATCTATGTAAACAGGAGAACCTGCTGATGGAGATTATTACAGTTATTGATCTGTGTAAACAGGAGATCCTTCTGATGGAGATTATTACAGTTATTGACGTATAGAAACAGGGGAACCTGCTGATGGAGATTATTACAGGTTGATCTATGTAAACTGTAGATCCTGCTGATGGAGATTATTACAGTTATTGATCTATAGAAACAGGCGGTCCAGCTGATTGAGATTATTATACTTATTGATCTTTGTAAACAGGAGATCCTGCTGATGAAGATGATGACAATTACTGATTATTAAAAACAGGAGATCCTGCTGATGGAGATTATTACAGTTATTGATCTATAGAAACAGGAGATCCTGCTGATGGACATTATTACAGTTATTGATGTTTAGTACCTGGAGATCCTGCTGATGGAGATTATTACATTTATTCACCTATGTACACAGGAGATGCTGCTGATGGAGATTATTACAGTTATTGATCTACGTAAACAGGAGGTCCTGCTGGTGGAGATTATTACAGTTATTGATCTATAGAAACAGGAGATCCTGCTGATGGAGATTATTACAGTTATTGATCTATGTAAAGAGCAGATCCTGCTGATGGAGATTATTACAGTTATTGATCTGTAGCAACAGTAGATCGTGCTGATGTAGATTAATGCAGTTATTGATCTGTGTTAACAGGAGATCCTTCTGATGGAGATTATTACAGTTGTTGATGTTTAGAAACAGGAGATCCTACTGATGTAGATTAGTAGAGTTATCGATCTATAGAAACAGGAGATCCTGCTGATGGAGATTATTACAGTTATTGATGTTTAGAAAGAGGAGATCCTGCTGATGGAGATTATTACAGTGATTTATCTCTGTTATCAGGAGATCCTGCTGGTGGAGATTATTACAGTTATTGATCTATAGAAACAGGAGATCCTGCTGATGGACATTATTACAGTTATTGATCTATAGAAACAGGAGATCCTGCTGATGGACATTATTACAGTTATTGATCTCTGTAAACAGGAGATCCTGCTGATGGAGATTATTACAGTTATTGATCTGTAGCAACAGTAGATCGTGCTGATATCAATTATTACAGTTATTGATCTGTGTAAACAGGAGATCCTTCTAATGGAGATTATTTTAGTTATTGATGTTTAGAAAGAGGAGATCCTGCTGATGGAGGTTATTACAGTTATTGATATACGTAAACAGGCGGTCCAGCTGATGGAGATTATTATACTTATTGATCTTTGTAAACAGGAGATCATGCTGATGAAGATGATTACAGTTACTGATTATTAAAAACAGGAGATCCTGCTGATGGAGATTATTACAGTTATTGATCTATGTAAACAGGAGAACCTGCTGATGGAGATTATTACAGTTATTGATCTGTGTAAACAGGAGATCCTTCTGATGGAGATTATTACAGTTATTGACGTATAGAAACAGGGGAACCTGCTGATGGAGATTATTACAGGTTGATCTATGTAAACTGTAGATCCTGCTGATGGAGATTATTACAGTTATTGATCTATAGAAACAGGCGGTCCAGCTGATTGAGATTATTATACTTATTGATCTTTGTAAACAGGAGATCCTGCTGATGAAGATGATGACAATTACTGATTATTAAAAACAGGAGATCCTGCTGATGGAGATTATTACAGTTATTGATCTATAGAAACAGGAGATCCTGCTGATGGACATTATTACAGTTATTGATGTTTAGTACCTGGAGATCCTGCTGATGGAGATTATTACATTTATTCACCTATGTACACAGGAGATGCTGCTGATGGAGATTATTACAGTTATTGATCTACGTAAACAGGAGGTCCTGCTGGTGGAGATTATTACAGTTATTGATCTATAGAAACAGGAGATCCTGCTGATGGAGATTATTACAGTTATTGATCTATGTAAAGAGCAGATCCTGCTGATGGAGATTATTACAGTTATTGATCTGTAGCAACAGTAGATCGTGCTGATGTAGATTAATGCAGTTATTGATCTGTGTTAACAGGAGATCCTTCTGATGGAGATTATTACAGTTGTTGATGTTTAGAAACAGGAGATCCTACTGATGTAGATTAGTAGAGTTATCGATCTATAGAAACAGGAGATCCTGCTGATGGAGATTATTACAGTTATTGATGTTTAGAAAGAGGAGATCCTGCTGATGGAGATTATTACAGTTATTGATGTATAGAAACGGGAGATTCTGCTAATGGAGGTTATTACAGTTATTGATCTCTGTAAACAGGAGATCCTGCTGATGGAGATTATTATACTTATTGATCTTTGTAAACAGGAGATCCTGCTGATGGAGATTATTACAGTTATTGATCTTTGTAAACAGGTGATCCTGCTGATGGAGATTATTACCATTATTGATCTTTGTAAACAGGAGATCCTGCTGATGGAGATTATTACAGTTATTGACCTATGTACACAGGAGATGCTGCTGATGGAGATTTTTACAGTTATTGATGTATATAAACAGGAGATCATTCCAGTTATTGATCTATAGAAACAGGAGAACCGGCTGAGGGAGATTATTCCAGTTATTGATTTCTGTTATCAGGAGAACCTGCTGATGGCGATTATTACAGTTATTGATCTATAGAAACAGGAGATCCTGCTGATGGACATGATTACAGTTATTGATCTCTGTAAACAGGAGATCCTGCTGATGGAGATTATTGCAGTTATTGATCTATGTAAACAGGTGATCCTGCTGATGGAGATTATTACAGTAATTGATCCATGTAAACAGGAGATCCTGCTGATGGAGATTATTACAGTTATTGATCTATTGAAACAGGAGATCCTCTTGAATGAGATCATTACAGTTATTGATCTGTGTAAACAGGAGATCCGGCTGATGGAGATCATTACAATTATTGATCTGTGTTAAGAGGAGATCCTGCTGGTGGAGATTATTCCAGTTATTGATCTATGTAAACAGGAGATCCTGCTGATGGAGATTAATACAGTTACTGATCTGTGTAAACATGAGATTCTGCTAATGGAGATTATTACAGTTATTGATCTGTAGAAACAGGAGATCCTGCTGATGGAGATTATTACAGTTATTGATCTATAGAAACAGGAGATCCTGCTGATGGAGATTATTACAGTTATTGATCTGTGTAAACAGGAGATCCTTCTGATGGAGATTATTACAGTTATTGACGTATAGAAACAGCGGAACCTGCTGATGGAGATTATTACAGGCATTGATCGATGTAAACTGTAGATCCTGCTGATAGAGATTATTACAGTTGTTGATGTTTAGCAACAGGAGATCCTACGGATGTAGATTAGTAGAGTTATCGATCTATAGAAACAGGAGATCCTGCTGATGGAGACTATTACAGTTACTGATGTATAGATACAGGAGATCCTGCTGATGGATATCATTACAGTAATTGATCTCTGCAAACAGGAGATCCTGCTGATTGAGATTGTTACAGTTATTGATCGATAGAAACAGGAGATGCTCCTGAAGGAGATTATTACAGTTCTTGATCTGCGTAAACAGGGGATCCTTCTGATGGAGATTATTACAGTTATTGATCGATGTGAACAGGAGATCCTGCTGATGGAGATTATTACAGTTATTGATCTCTGTAAACAGGAGATCCTGCTGATGGAGATTATTACAGTTATTGATCTGTAGAAACAGGAGATCCTGCTGATGGAGATTGTTACAGTTATTGATCTCTGTCAACAGCAGATCCTGCTGATGGAGATTATTACAATTATTGATCTCTGTAAACAGGGGATCCTGCTGATGGAGATTATTACAGTTATAGAGCCAGGAGATCCTGCTGATGGACATTATTATAGGAATTGATCTGTGTAAACAGGAGATCCGGCTGATGGAGATTATTACAGTTATTGATGTTGAGAAACAGGAGATCCTGCTGATGGAGATTATTATAGTTATTGATCTGTGTAAACAGAAGATCCTGCTCATGGACATGATTACAGTTCTTGATCTGTGTAAACTGGAGAGCCTGCTGATGGAGATTATTACATTTATTGATCTCTGCAAACAGGAGATCCTGCTGATTGAGATTGTTACAGTTATTGATCGATAGAAACAGGAGATCCTGCTGATGGAGATTATTACAGTTATTGATCTATGTAAACAGGAGATCCTGCTGATGGAGATTATTACAATTATTGATCTCTGTAAATGGGAGATCCGGCTGATGGAGTTTATTACAGTTATTGATCTATAGAAACAGGAGATCATGCTAATGGCGATTATTACAGTTATTGATCTCTGTAAACAGGAGATCCTGCTGATGGAGATTATTACAGTTATTGATCTGTAGAAACAGTAGATCGTGCTGATGTAGATTATTACAGTTATTGATCTGTGTAAACAGGAGATCCTGCTGATGGAGATTATTACAGTTATTGATCTATAGAAACAGGAGATCCTGCTGATGGAGATTATTACAGTTATTGAGCTATGTAAACAGGTGATCCTGCTGATCGAGATTATTACAGTTATTGATCTATATAAACAGGAGATCTGGCTGATGGAGAGTATTCCAGTTATTGATCTATGTAAAGAGGAGATCCTGCTGATGGAGATTATTACAGTTATTGATCTGTAGCAACAGTAGATCGTGCTGATGTAGATTATTACAGTTATTGACCTGTGTTAACAGGAGATCCTTCTGATGGAGATTATTACAGTTGTTGATGTTTAGAAACAGGAGATCCTGCTGATGTAGATTATTACAGTTGTTGATGTTTAGAAACAGGAGATCCTACGGATGTAGATTAGTAGAGTTATCGATCTATAGAAACAGGAGATCCTGCTAATGGAGATTATTACAGTTATTGATCTATAGAAACAGGAGATCCTGCCGATGGAGATTATTACAGAAATTGATCTATGTAAACAGGAGACCGGCTGATGGAGATTATTACAGTTATTGATCTATAGAAACAGGTGATTCTGCTGATAGAGATTATTACAGTTATTGATGTGTAGAAACAGGAGATCCTGGTGATGGAGTTTATTTCAGTTATTGATCTGTAGCAACAGTAGGTCGTGCTGATGTAGATTATTACAGTTGTTGATGTTTAGAAACAGGAGATCCTGCTGATGGAGATTATTACAGTTATTGATCTGTAGCAACAGTAGATCGTGCTGATGTAGATTATTACAGTTATTGATCTGTGTAAACAGGAGATCCTTCTGATGGAGATTATTACAGTTATTGACGTATAGAAACAGGGGAACCTGCTGATGGAGATTATTACAGTTATTGATGTTTAGAAACAGGAGATCCTGCTAATGGAGGTTATTACAGTTATTGATCTATAGAAACAGGAGATCCTGCTGATGGAGATTATTACAGTTATTGATCTATAGAAACAGGAGATCCTGCTAATGGAGGTTATTACAGTTATTGATCTATAGAAACAGGAGATCCTGCTGATGGAGATTATTACAGTTATTGATGTGTGTAAACAGGAGATCCTGCTGATGGAGATTATTACAGTTATTGATGTGTGTAAACAAGAGATCCTGCTGATGGAGATTATTACAGTTATTGATGTGTGTAAACAGGAGATCCTCCTGATGGAGATTATTACAGTTATTGATCTATATAAACAGGAGATCCTGCTGATGGAGATTATTACAGTTATTGATCTGTGTAAACAGGATATCCTGTGATGGGGATTATGACAGTTATTGATCTGTGTTAAGAGGAGATCCTGCTGGTGGAGATTATTCCAGTTATTGATCTATGTAAACGGGAGATCCTGCTGATGGAGATTAATACAGTTACTGATCTGTGTAAACATGAGATTCTGCTAATGGAGATTATTACAGTTATTGATCTGTAGAAACAGGAGATCTGGCTGATGGAGATTATTCCAATTATTGATCTATAGAAACAGGAGATCCTGCTGATGGAGATTATTACAGTTATTGATCTGTAGCAACAGTAGATCGTGCTGATGTAGATTATTACAGTTATTGATCTGTGTAAGCAGGAGATCCTTCTGATGGAGATTATTACAGTTATTGACGTATAGAAACAGCGGAACCTGCTGATGGAGATTATTACAGTTATTGATGTTTAGCAACTGGAGATCCTACGGATGTAGATTAGTAGAGTTATCGATCTATAGAAACAGGAGATCCTGCTGATGGAGACTATTACAGTTACTGATGTATAGATCCAGGAGATCCTGCTGATGGATATCATTACAGTAATTGATCTCTGCAAACAGGAGATCCTGCTGATTGAGATTGTTACAGTTATTGATCGATAGAAACAGGAGATGCTCCTGAAGGAGATTATTACAGTTCTTGATCTGCGTAAACAGGAGATCCTGCTGTTGGAGATTATTACAGTTATTGATCTATAGAGCCAGGAGATCCTGCTGATGGAGATTATTACAGTTATTGATCTATAGAAACAGGAAATCCTGCTGATGGAGATTATTACAGTTATTGATCTCTGTAAACAGGGGATCCTGCTGATGGAGATTATTGCGGTTATTGATCTATAGAAACAGGAGATCGTACTGATGGAGATTATTACAATTATTGATCTGTGTAAACAGGAGATCCTCCTGATGGAGATTATTACAATTATTCATGTATAGAAACACGAGATCCTGCTGATGGAGATTATTACAGTTATTGTCCTGTAGAAACAGGAGATCCTGCTGATGGAGATTATTACAGTTATTGTCCTGTAGAAACAGGAGATCCTGCTGATGGAGATTATTACAGTTATTGATCTATTGAAACAGGAGATCCTCTTGAATGAGATCATTACAGTTATTGATCTGTGTAAACAGGAGATCCGGCTGATGGAGATCATTACAATTATTGATCTGTGTTAACAGGAGATCCTGCTGATGGAGATTATTACAGTTATTGATCTGTGTAAACAGGAGATCCTGCTGATGGAGATTATTACAGTTTTGGATGTAGGTTTACTGGCTGAGCTGAACGGTCCATTTCCAGACTTTTCGTTCCCCTTCTTGGTAACATCTTCAGTGAGCCTCATGCAAAGCAATGCTGAAATTTCCTGCTCTCTATTTATATGTTTGGGTTTCCTTGGGTTGGTGATGTCATTTCCTGTGGTTATGTTATTTCCTGAGATGAAGACACTTCCTGTTCCTTTTCTCAGGGGGTGGTAGATGGGTCTAACTCAATGTGGTTTTTGATTGAGTTCTGGTTGGAATGCCATGCTGCCAGAAATTCTCATGTGTCTCTGTTTGGCTTGTCCTAGGATGGATGTATTGTCCCAGTCGAAGTGGTGTCCTTCCTCATCTGTATGTGAGGATACTAGTGAGAGAGGATCATGCCTTTTTGTGGCTAGTTGGTGTTCATGTATCCTGGTGGTTAGTTTTCTGCCTGTTTACAGTCCTTGCACGGTATTTTGTAAATGTCATGAGTTTTGCTCATTGTCTGTATCGGGTTTTTCCATGTTCATTAGCTGCTGTTTTAGTGTGTTGGTGAGTCTGTGGGCTACCATGATGCCAAGGGGTCTGAATAATCTGGCAGTTGTTTCTGAGATGTGTTTGATGAAGGGGAGAGGGGCCATGGTTTCTGGACGTGTTTGGTCTGCTTGTTTGGGTTTGTTGCTGAGAAATCGGTGGATTGTGTTCATTGGGTACCCATTCTTTTTGAAGACACTGTCTGGGTGATTTTCCTCTGCCCTGTGTTAGTTCCTCTGTGCTGCAGTGTGGGTTGGCTCACTGAAATAATGTTCTGAAGCAGCTTCGTTTGTGGATGTTGGGATGATTGCTTCTGCAGTTCAGTATTTGGTCCGTATGTGTTGTTTTCCTGTAGACGCTGGTTTGAAGTTCCCCATTGGTTGTTCACTCGACTGTGACATCTAGGAATGGCAGTTTGTTGTTGTTTTCCTCCTGTTTAGAGACTTTTATGCCAGTAAGGGTATTATTGATGGTCTTCAAGGTTTCTTCTAATGTGTTTCGTTTCGTGATAACAAAGGTGTCATCCACATAGCGGCCCCAGAGTTTGGGTTGGATGGTGGGCAGAGCTGTTTGTTCAAGTCTCTGCATTACTGCCTCTGCTAAGAAACCTGATATTGGAGATCCCATGGGTGTTCCACTGGTTTGTCTGTAGGTTTTGTTGTTGAAGGTCAAGTGGGTGGTAGGGCAGAGGGCCACTAGCTTGACGATATTGTCCTTGGTGATGAAGTTGGTGGGGTTTGGTGTATGTATCTTTGGATCTTGTAATTGTGTAGTCGGTGTTTCCTTGGCCAGGTTAATGTTGGTTGAAGTAAACAGTGTCGTTACATCAAAGGAGGCCATGATTTCATCCTCTTCTATCTTGGTGTCTTTGACGGTCTTCAGGAATTCTTGGGTGGAGTGCATGGAGTGGCGCGAGTCTTCTACTCAGTGTTTTAGTCTTTCGTGTCGTTCCATGCCCAATCATTAAGTTGGTGTTCCAGGTAGCAAAACTATGGGACTGAGGGGGGGTTCCTGGTTTGTGACTTTTGGGTAATCTGTAGAAGCATGGTGCGTTGGATCCATCTGGTTTCATTTTTGGGCAGTTTGTTTTTTTTTAGATTAGATTAGATTACTTACAGTGTGGAAACAGGCCCTTCGGCCCAACAAGTCCACACCGACCCACCGAAGCGAAACCCACCCATACCCCTACATTTACCCCTTACCTAACACTACGGGCAATTTAGCGTGGCCAATTCACCTGACCCGCACATCTTTGGACTGTGGGAGGAAACCGGAGCACCCGGAGGAAACCCACGCAGACACGGGGAGAACGTGCAAACTCCACACAGTCAGTCGCCTGAGTCGGGAATTGAACCCGGGTCTCAGGCGCTGTGAGACAGCAGTGCTAACCACTGTGCCACCGTGCCGCCCACTAAAATCACAATCCCTTAGTTTAGATTCCCTACAGTGTGAAAACAGGCCTTTCGACCCAACCAGTCCACGCCATCCCTCTGAAGAGTAACCCACTAAGACCCATCTCCCTCGACCTAATACACCTAACATTATGGACAATTTAGCATGGCCAATTCGCCTGACCTGCACGGCTTTGGACTGTAGGAGGAAACCGGAGCATCTGGAGGCAATTCACGCAGACACGTGGAGAATGTGCAAACTCCGCACAGTCGCCCAGGGCTGGAATCGAACCTGGGACCCTGGTGCTGTGAGGCAGGAGTGCTAATCACTGAGCTACCGTGCCACCCGTGTCTTCTATGATTGTCCAGATATCTGAAGTTTTTTGAGTAGGGCTGTGATTCGGTTCTCTAGTTGTGGGAACGGGTCTATCGCCATTTGTTGGTAAGTGTTGTTACCTGTAAGTAGTGGTTTGCTTTTTCAATGGCGTCTCTTTGATTTAGAATGACTGTCAAGTTATTACAATTGTTGATCTATAGAAACCGGAAATCCCAATCATGCAGATTATTACAGTTATTGATCTGTGTAAACAGGAGATCCGGCTGATGGAGATTATTACAGTTATTGATCCGTGTAAACAGGAGATCCTGCTGATGGAGATTATTACAGTTATTGATCGATAGAAACAGGAGATCCTGCTGATGGAGATTATTATAGTTATTGATCTATGTAAACAGGAGATCCAGACACTCTATACAGTCAATACAAGAATTCTTGGACATCATCAGAAATATACACATAGACAAGGAAGAAACTATGGTCTCATTCGATGTAACGGCACTGTTCACTTCTATCGACAAAACCCTAGCCAGAGAAACAATATCCAACCTGCTGGACATACATAACAGACAACAGGACGCTGAACCTATTAACAAAGACGGCATACTTAAACTACTGGGCCTGTGCCTCACAACACACTTCACATTCAACAACCAGATATATGAACAAATCAACGGAACACCCATGGGCTCACCGATCTCCGAACTCATAGCAGAAGCAGTAATGCAAAGGTTAGAACAAACAGTCTCACCGCAAATACAACCCAAACTCTGGGTCAGATACGTGGACGACACCTTTGTAATCATTAAAAACACAGAAATAGAGAACACACACCGGATCATCAACGCCACACTCACAGGAATCCGATTCACGAGAGAGGAAGAAAAGGACAACCAGCTCCCATTCCTAGACGTGATGGTACAAAGAACACCGAACGGAGAATTCACCACAAGGGTACACAGAAAAGCCACACACACAGACCAAGTCCTGAATAATGAAAGTAACCACCCCAACACACACAAACAAAGTTGCATCAGGACACTATTCAAAAGAGCCACAACACACTGCAGTACACCAGAACTGCGAAAAGAGGAAGAAGAACACCTATACAAGGTATTCACCAAAAATGGATACCCGCGCAATTTCATCAACAGATGCCTAAGGGAAAGACAATGGAACGAGGACATGCCACAACCCAAAGGACTGGCCACACTCCCATACATCAGGAACATTTCTGAACTGACAGCCAGACTGCTGCGACCACTAGGACTCATAACAGCACACAAACCAACAGCCACTCTCAGACAACAACTCACCAGGACAAAGGACCCGATACCCAGCATGAGCAGAACCCACATAGTGTACAAAATCCCATGCAAGGACTGCACAAAACACTACATAGGACAAACAAGAAGACAGCTAACAACCCACATCCATGAACACCAACTAGCCACGAAACGACACAACCAGCTATCCCTAGTAGCCATACACTCAGATGACAAACAACATGAATTCGATTGGGACAACACCACTATTATAGGGCAGGCCAAACAGAGAACAGCCAGGGAATTCCTAGAGGCATGGCACTCATTCCACAAATTCTATCAACAGACACATCGACATAGACCCAATATACCGGCTACTGCAGCGGACAGCAACTGACAACCGGAAGCAGCAGATTCAAACCAGTATAAATACCGGAGGAATCAGCACAGAAGCGCTTCACAGGAGGCTCCCAAGCACTGAAGATGTCACCTAGAAAGGGGACAAAACGTTTGCAACAAAAACTCCCAGCTCGGCGAACAGAACCACAACAACGAGCACACGAGCTACAAATCTTCTCCCAAACTTTGAAAATAAGAGATCCTGCTGATGGAGATTATTACAGTTAGTGATCTGTGTATACAGGAGAACCTGCTGATGGAGATTATTAGAATTATTGATCTATAGAAACAGGAGATCCTGCTGATGGAGATTATTACAGTTATTGATCTATAGAAACAGGAGATCCTGCTGATGGAGATTATTGCAGTTATTGATCTGTAGGAAGAATGGATCCTGCTTGTGAATATTCCAATTATTGATCGAGTTGAACTGGAACTTTCCTAATGAGGATTTTTCCATTTGTTGATCTATTCGAAAAGGATTTCCTATTGATGGGAATCTTTCTGGTTATTGCTCACTAATTCCTGGACATCATGCTGACAGGGTTTTATCAAATATATTATCCCACAGCTGCTGAGGATTCCATTGTTGCTGATGAATGCAGTGCCTGATCGATAGCAACAGCAGTTCCTGTTGATAGACATTCATTTCACTCCTAAACTCGGCGACATTGTGCTTTCTCTGATGGGGATTTAATTCATTATTGATCCCGAGGTTGCACTGATCACACAGACATGCATTTGTCAAGGGTGCACCTACATGAAGTAATCTGTAGGTGGTGACCTATAGGTAATCTAGGATAAGCAGGTGGCGGTTGTTCAAGGTTTGACCTATAGAAACTGTAGGTCCTGATCACAGACAGAATTCTATGAATTGAGTGGCTGAGGTGGGAGTGCCCCCTGGTGGGAAAGACTTACATTACTGTGTTTCAGAAATTCAACATCAGGATATGGGTTATTTCAAAGTGAAATATCACACAACACCAGGTGACAGACCAACAGGATTATTTGTCAGTAAACGATTGCAGAGCGCTGGTCCCCCATCAGGTCACTAGCGGGGCAGGATCATAGGACACAGACATTATAGTCAAAGGTCAAAGTGTCATCCAACTGATGCAATGTTTTGAATATTTAGTGCTTTTAAACTTAATTCACACAATCCAACGCCAGCAGCACCACATCATCGATTACTTCAGTTACTGCTGCAGGGGAACAGGGCAGCCTGCTGATGGAGATTGTTGTGTTATTAATCTATAGGAACAGGACAGCCTGCTGATGGAGATTACTGTGTTATTAATCTATAGGAACAGGACAGCCTGCTGATGGAGATTACTGTGTTAGTAATCTATAGGAACAGGGCAGCCTGCTGATGGAGATTACTGTGTTATTAATCTATAGGAACAGGACAGCCTGCTGATGGAGATTACTGTGTTATTAATCTATAGGAACAGGGCAGCCTGCTGGTGGAGATTATTGTGTTATTAATCTATAGGAACAGGACAGCCTGCTGATGGAGATTACTGTGTTATTAATCTATAGGAACAGGGCAGCCTGCTGATGGAGATTATTGTGTTATTAATCTATACGAACAGGACAGCCTGCTATGGGGATTATTGTGTTATTAATCTATAGGAACGGGACAGCCTGCTGATGGAGATTATTGTGTTATTAATCTATAGGAACAGGACAGCCTGCTGATGGAGATTATTGTGTTATTAATCTATAGGAACAGGACAGTGCGCTGATGGAGATTATTGTGTTATTAATCTATAGGAACAGGACAGCCTGCTGATGGAGATTATTGTGTTATTAATCTATACGAACAGGACAGCCTGCTATGGGGATTATTGTGTTATTAATCTATAGGAACGGGTCAGCCTGCTGATGGAGATTATTGTGTTATTAATCTATAGGAACAGGGCAGCCTGCTGATGGAGATTACTGTGTTATTAATCTATAGGAACAGGGCAGCCTGCTGATGGAGATTACTGTGTTATTAATCTATAGGAACAGGGCAGCCTGCTGATGGGGATTACTGTGTTATTAATCTATAGGAACAGGACAGCCTGCTGATTGAGATTATTGTGTTATTAATCTATAGGAACAGGGCAGCCTGCTGATGGAGGTTATTGTATTATTAATCTATAGGAACAGGACAGCCTGCTGATGGAGGTTATTGTGTTATTAATCTATAGGAACAGGACAGCGTGCTGATGGAGATTATTGTGTTATTAATCTATAGGAACAGGACAGCCTGCTGATGGAGGTTATTGTATTATTAATCTATAGGAACAGGACAGCCTGCTGATGGAGGTTATTGTGATATTAATCTATAGGAACAGGACAGCGTGCTGATGAAGATTACTGTGTTATTAATCTATAGGAACAGGACAGCGTGCTGATGGAGATTATTGTGTTATTAATCTATAGGAACAGGGCAGCCTGCTGATGGAGATTACTGTGTTATTAATCTATAGGAACAGGACAGCCTGCTGATGGAGATTACTGTGTTATTAATCTATAGGAACAGGGCAGCCTGCTGATGGAGATTACTGTGTTATTAATCTATAGGAACAGGACAGCCTGTTGATGGAGATTACTGTGTTATTAATCTATAGGAACAGGGCAGCTTGCTGATGGAGATTATTTTGTTATTAATCTATAGGAACATGACAGTGTGCTGATGGGGATTATTGTGTTATTAATCTATAGGAACAGGACAGCTTGCTGATGGAGATTATTTTGTTATTAATCTATAGGAACAGGACAGTGTGCTGATGGGGATTATTGTGTTATTAATCTATAGGAACAGGACAGCTTGCTGATGGAGATTATTTTGTTATTAATCTATAGGAACAGGACAGTGTGCTGATGGAGATTATTGTGTTATTAATCTATAGGAACAGCACAGCATGCAGATAGATATCATTGTGTTCTTAATCTATAGGAACAGGACAGCCTGCTGATGGAGATTATTGTGTTATTAATCTATAGGAACAGGACAGCTTGCTGATGGAGATTATTGTGTTATTAATCTATAGGAACAGGACAGCTTGCTGATGGAGATTATTGTGTTATTAATCTATAGGAGCAGGACAGCCTGCTGATGGGGATTATTGTGTTATTAATCTATAGGAACAGGACAGCTTGCTGATGGAGATTATTTTGTTATTAATCTATAGGAACATGACAGTGTGCTGATGGGGATTATTGTGTTATTAATCTATAGGAACAGGACAGCTTGCTGATGGAGATTATTTTGTTATTAATCTATAGGAACAGGACAGTGTGCTGATGGGGATTATTGTGTTATTAATCTATAGGAACAGGACAGCTTGCTGATGGAGATTATTTTGTTATTAATCTATAGGAACAGGACAGTGTGCTGATGGAGATTATTGTGTTATTAATCTATAGGAACAGCACAGCATGCAGATAGATATCATTGTGTTCTTAATCTATAGGAACAGGACAGCCTGCTGATGGAGATTATTGTGTTGTTAATCTCTTGGAACAGGACAGCGTGCTGATGGGGATTATTGTGTTATTAATCTATAGGAACAGCACAGCATGCAGATAGATATCATTGTGTTATTAATCTATAGGAACAGGACAGCCTGCTGATGGAGATTATTGCAGTTATTGATCTATAGAAACAGGAGATCCTGCTGATGGAGATTATTGCAGTTATTGATCTATAGAAACCGGAGATCCTGCTGATGGAGATTATTGCAGTTATTGATCTGTAGGAAGAATGGATCCTGCTTGTGAATATTCCAATTATTGATCGAGTTGAACTGGAACTTTCCTAATGAGGATTTTTCCATTTGTTGATCTATTCGAAAAGGATTTCCTATTGATGGGAATCTTTCTGGTTATTGCTCACTAATTCCTGGACATCATGCTGACAGGGTTTTATCAAATATATTATCCCACAGCTGCTGAGGATTCCATTGTTGCTGATGAATGCAGTGCCTGATCGATAGCAACAGCAGTTCCTGTTGATAGACATTCATTTCACTCCTAAACTCGGCGACATTGTGCTTTCTCTGATGGGGATTTAATTCATTATTGATCCCGAGGTTGCACTGATCACACAGACATGCATTTGTCAAGGGTGCACCTACATGAAGTAATCTGTAGGTGGTGTCCTATAGGTAATCTAGGATAAGCAGGTGGCGGTTGTTCAAGGTTTGACCTATAGAAACTGTAGGTCCTGATCACAGACAGAATTCTATGAATTGAGTGGCTGAGGTGGGAGTGCCCCCTGGTGGGAAAGACTTACATTACTGTGTTTCAGAAATTCAACATCAGGATATGGGTTATTTCAAAGTGAAATATCACACAACACCAGGTGACAGACCAACAGGATTATTTGTCAGTAAACGATTGCAGAGCGCTGGTCCCCCATCAGGTCACTAGCGGGGCAGGATCATAGGACACAGACATTATAGTCAAAGGTCAAAGTGTCATCCAACTGATGCAATGTTTTGAATATTTAGTGCTTTTAAACTTAATTCACACAATCCAACGCCAGCAGCACCACATCATCGATTACTTCAGTTACTGCTGCAGGGGAACAGGGCAGCCTGCTGATGGAGATTGTTGTGTTATTAATCTATAGGAACAGGACAGCCTGCTGATGGAGATTACTGTGTTATTAATCTATAGGAACAGGACAGCCTGCTGATGGAGATTACTGTGTTAGTAATCTATAGGAACAGGGCAGCCTGCTGATGGAGATTACTGTGTTATTAATCTATAGGAACAGGACAGCCTGCTGATGGAGATTACTGTGTTATTAATCTATAGGAACAGGGCAGCCTGCTGGTGGAGATTATTGTGTTATTAATCTATAGGAACAGGACAGCCTGCTGATGGAGATTACTGTGTTATTAATCTATAGGAACAGGGCAGCCTGCTGATGGAGATTACTGTGTTATTAATCTATAGGAACAGGGCAGCCTGCTGATGGAGATTATTGTGTTATTAATCTATAGGAACAGGACAGCCTGCTGATGGAGATTACTGTGTTATTAATCTATAGGAACAGGGCAGCCTGCTGATGGAGATTACTGTGTTATTAATCTATAGGAACAGGGCAGCCTGCTGGTGGAGATTATTGTGTTATTAATCTATAGGAACAGGACAGCCTGCTGATGGAGATTACTGTGTTATTAATCTATACGAACAGGACAGCCTGCTATGGGGATTATTGTGTTATTAATCTATAGGAACGGGACAGCCTGCTGATGGAGATTATTGTGTTATTAATCTATAGGAACAGGACAGCCTGCTGATGGAGATTATTGTGTTATTAATCTATACGAACAGGACAGCCTGCTGATGGAGATTATTGTGTTATTAATCTATAGGAACAGGACAGCCTGCTGATGGAGATTATTGTGTTATTAATCTATAGGAACAGGACAGCCTGCTATGGGGATTATTGTGTTATTAATCTATACGAACAGGACAGCCTGCTGATGGAGATTATTGTGTTATTAATCTATAGGAACAGGACAGTGCGCTGATGGAGATTATTGTGTTATTAATCTATAGGAACAGGACAGCCTGCTGATGGAGATTATTGTGTTATTAATCTATACGAACAGGACAGCCTGCTATGGGGATTATTGTGTTATTAATCTATAGGAACGGGTCAGCCTGCTGATGGAGATTATTGTGTTATTAATCTATAGGAACAGGGCAGCCTGCTGATGGAGATTACTGTGTTATTAATCTATAGGAACAGGGCAGCCTGCTGATGGGGATTACTGTGTTATTAATCTATAGGAACAGGACAGCCTGCTGATTGAGATTATTGTGTTATTAATCTATAGGAACAGGACAGCCTGCTGATGGAGGTTATTGTATTATTAATCTATAGGAACAGGACAGCCTGCTGATGGAGGTTATTGTGTTATTAATCTATAGGAACAGGACAGCGTGCTGATGGAGATTATTGTGTTATTAATCTATAGGAACAGGACAGCGTGCTGATGGAGATTATTGTGTTATTAATCTATAGGAACAGGACAGCCTGCTGATGGAGGTTATTGTATTATTAATCTATAGGAACAGGACAGCCTGCTGATGGAGGTTATTGTGATATTAATCTATAGGAACAGGACAGCGTGCTGATGAAGATTACTGTGTTATTAATCTATAGGAACAGGACAGCGTGCTGATGGAGATTATTGTGTTATTAATCTATAGGAACAGGGCAGCCTGCTGATGGAGATTACTGTGTTATTAATCTATAGGAACAGGACAGCCTGCTGATGGAGGTTACTGTGTTATTAATCTATAGGAACAGGACAGCCTGCTGATGGAGATTACTGTGTTATTAATCTATAGGAACAGGACAGCCTGTTGATGGAGATTACTGTGTTATTAATCTATAGGAACAGGGCAGCCTGCTGATGGGGATTACTGTGTTATTAATCTATAGGAACAGGACAGCCTGCTGATGGAGGTTACTGTGTTATTAATCTATAGGAACAGGACAGCCTGCTGATGGAGATTATTGTGTTATTAATCTATAGGAACAGGACAGCCTGTTGATGGAGATTACTGTGTTATTAATCTATAGGAACAGGACAGCCTGCTGATGGAGATTATTGTGTTATTAATCTATAGGAACAGGACAGCTTGCTGATGGAGGTAATTGTGTTATTAATCTATAGGAACAGGACAGCCTGCTGATGGGGATTATTGTGTTATTAATCTATAGGAACAGGACAGCCTGCTGATGGGGATTACTGTGTTATTAATCTATAGGAGCAGGACAGCCTGCTGATGGGGATTATTGTGTTATTAATCTATAGGAACAGGACAGTGTGCTGATGGGGATTAATGTGTTATTAATCTATAGGAACAGGACAGTGTGCTGATGGGGATTATTGTGTTATTAATCTATAGGAACAGGACAGCTTGCTGATGGAGATTATTGTGTTATTAATCTATAGGAGCAGGACAGCCTGCTGATGGGGATTATTGTGTTATTAATCTATAGGAACAGGACAGCTTGCTGATGGAGATTATTTTGTTATTAATCTATAGGAACATGACAGTGTGCTGATGGGGATTATTGTGTTATTAATCTATAGGAACAGGACGGCTTGCTGATGGAGATTATTTTGTTATTAATCTATAGGAACAGGACAGTGTGCTGATGGGGATTATTGTGTTATTAATCTATAGGAACAGGACAGCTTGCTGATGGAGATTATTTTGTTATTAATCTATAGGAACAGGACAGTGTGCTGATGGAGATTATTGTGTTATTAATCTATAGGAACAGCACAGCATGCAGATAGATATCATTGTGTTCTTAATCTATAGGAACAGGACAGCCTGCTGATGGAGATTATTGTGTTGTTAATCTCTTGGAACAGGACAGCGTGCTGATGGGGATTATTGTGTTATTAATCTATAGGAACAGCACAGCATGCAGATAGATATCATTGTGTTATTAATCTATAGGAACAGGACAGCCTGCTGATGGAGATTATTGCAGTTATTGATCTATAGAAACAGGAGATCCTGCTGATGGAGATTATTGCAGTTATTGATCTATAGAAACCGGAGATCCTGCTGATGGAGATTATTGCAGTTATTGATCTGTAGGAAGAATGGATCCTGCTTGTGAATATTCCAATTATTGATCGAGTTGAACTGGAACTTTCCTAATGAGGATTTTTCCATTTGTTGATCTATTCGAAAAGGATTTCCTATTGATGGGAATCTTTCTGGTTATTGCTCACTAATTCCTGGACATCATGCTGACAGGGTTTTATCAAATATATTATCCCACAGCTGCTGAGGATTCCATTGTTGCTGATGAATGCAGTGCCTGATCGATAGCAACAGCAGTTCCTGTTGATAGACATTCATTTCACTCCTAAACTCGGCGACATTGTGCTTTCTCTGATGGGGATTTAATTCATTATTGATCCCGAGGTTGCACTGATCACACAGACATGCATTTGTCAAGGGTGCACCTACATGAAGTAATCTGTAGGTGGTGACCTATAGGTATTGTAGGATAAACAGGTGGCGGTTGTTCAAGGTTTGACCTATAGAAACTGTAGGTCCTGATCACAGATAGAATTCTATGAATTGACTGGCTGAGGTGGGAGTGCCCCCTGGTGGGAAAGACTTACATTACTGTGTTTCAGAAATTCAACATCAGGATATGGGTTATTTCAAAGTGAAATATCACACAACACCAGGTGACAGACCAACAGGATTATTTGTCAGTAAAAGATTGCAGAGCGCAGGTCCCCCATCAGGTTACTAGTGGGGCAGGATCATAGGACACAGAAATTATAGTCAAAGGTCAAAGTGTCATCCAACAGATGCAATGTTTTGAATATTAAGTGCTTTTAAACTTAATTCACACAATCCAACGAGAGCAGCACCACATCATCGATTACTTCAGTTACTGCTGCAGGGGAACAGGGCAGCCTGCTGATGGAGATTGTTGTGTTATTAATCTATAGGAACAGGACAGCCTGCTGATGGAGATTACTGTGTTATTAATCTATAGGAACAGGGCAGCCTGCTGATGGAGATTACTGTGTTAGTAATCTAAAGGAACAGGACAGCCTGCTGATGGAGGTTATTGTGTTATTAATCTATAGGAACAGGACAGCCTGCTGATGGAGATTACTGTGTTATTAATCTATAGGAACAGGACAGCCTGCTGATGACGATTATTGTGTTATTAATCTATAGGAACAGGGCAGCCTGCTGATGGAGATTAATGTGTTATTAATCTATAGGAACAGGACAGCCTGCTGATGGAGATTATTGTGTTGTTAATCTATAGGAACAGGACAGCGTGCTGATGGAGATTAGTGTGTTAGTAATCTATAGGAACAGGGCAGCCTGCTGATGGAGATTATTGTGTTATTAATCTATAGGAACAGGACAGCCTGCTGATGGAGATTACTGTGTAATTAATCTATAGGAACAGGGCAGCCTGCTGATGGAGATTACTGTGTTATTAATCTATAGGAACAGGACAGCCTGCTGATGGAGATTATTGTGTTATTAATCTATAGGAACAGGGCAGCCTGCTGGTGGAGATTATTGTGTTATTAATCTATAGGAACAGGACAGCCTGCTGATGGAGATTACTGTGTTATTAATCTATAGGAACAGGACAGCCTGCTGATGGAGATTATTGTGTTATTAATCTATAGGAACGGCACAGCATGCAGATAGAGATCATTGTGATATTAATCTATAGGAACAGGGCAGCCTGCTGATGGAGATTACTGTGTTATTAATCTATAGGAACAGGACAGCCTGCTGATGGAGATTATTGTGTTATTAATCTATAGGAGCAGGACAGCCTGCTGATGGAGATTATTGTGTTATTAATCTATAGGAACAGGGCAGCCTGCTGATGGAGATTACTGTGTTATTAATCTATAGGAACAGGGCAGCCTGCTGATGGAGATTACTGTGTTATAAATCTATAGGAACAGGACAGCCTGCTGATGGAGATTATTGTGTTATTAATCTATAGGAGCAGGACAGCCTGCTGATGGAGATTACTGTGTTATTAATCTATAGGAACAGTACAGCCTGCTGATGGAGATTATTGTGTTATTAATCTATAGGAGCAGGACAGCCTGCTGATGGAGATTACTGTGTTATTAATCTATAGGAACAGTACAGCCTGCTGATGGAGATTATTGTGTTATTAATCTATAGGAACAGGACAGCCTGCTGACGGAGATTATTGTGTTATTAACCTATAGGAACAGGGCATCCTGCTGGTGGAGATTATTGTGTTATTAATCTATAGGAACAGGACAGCCAGCTGATGGAGATTACTGTGTTATTAATCTATAGGAACAGTACAGCCTGCTGATGGAGATTATTGTGTTATTAATCTATAGGAACAGGACAGCCTGCTGACGGAGATTATTGTGTTATTAACCTATAGGAACAGGGCATCCTGCTGGTGGAGATTATTGTGTTATTAATCTATAGGAACAGGGCAGCCTGCTGATGGAGATTATTGTGTTATTAACCTATAGGAACAGGGCAGCCTGCTGATGGAGATTATTGTGTTATTAATCTATAGGAACAGGACAGCCTGCTGATGGAGATTACTGTGTTATTAATCTATAGGAACAGGACAGCCGGCTGATGGAGATTATTGTGTTATTAATCTATAGGAACAGGACAGCCTGCTGATGGAGATTATTGTGTTATTAATCTATAGGAACAGGACAGCCTGCTGTTGGAGATTACTGTGTTATTAATCTATAGGGACAGGGCAGCCTGCTGCTGGTGATTACTGTGTTATTAATCTATAGGAACAGGACAGCCTGCTGATGGAGATTATTGTGTTATTAATCTATAGGAACAGGGCAGCCTGCTGATGGAGATTATTGTGTTATTAATCTATAGGAACAGGACAGCCTGCTGATGGAGATTACTGTGTTATTAATCTATAGGAACAGGACAGCCTGCTGATGGAGATTACTGTGTTATTAATCTATAGGGACAGGGCAGCCTGCTGCTGGTGATTACTGTGTTATTAATCTATAGGAACAGGACAGCCTGCTGATGGAGATTACTGTGTTATTAATCTATAGGAACAGGACAGCCTGCTGATGGAGATTATTGTGTTATTAATCTATAGGAACAGGACAGCCTGCTGATGGAGATCATTGTGTTATTAATCTATAGGAACAGGGCAGCCTGCTGATGGAGATTATTGTATTATTAATCTATAGGAACAGGACAGCCTGCTGATGGGGATTATTGTGTTATTAATCTCTAGGAACAGGACAGCCTGCTGATGGAGATTACTGTGTTATTAATCTATAGGAACAAGACAGTCTGCTGATGGAGATTACTGTGTTATTAATCTATAGGAACAGGACAGCATGCTGATGGAGATTATTGTGTTATTAATCTATAGGAACAGGACAGCCTGCTGATGGAGATTATTGTGTTATTAATCTATAGGAACTGGGCAGCCTGCTGCTGGAGATTATTGTGTTATTAATCTATAGGAACAGGGCAGCGTGCTGATGGAGATTATTGTGTTGTTAATGTATAGGAGGTGGATGTGTTCAGATGAGCGCGCAGCCTAGTGGAAAATTTATTTTATTACATCTAAGAAACTGCAAACTGCCCTGATTGAGATTATTCCAGTTCTTGCTGTCTTGGAACATGAAATCCTGGTCTTGGAGATAATCCCCATCATTGATGTATGTGAACAAGAGACCCTGTTGATGGAAACTATTCTAGTTATTGATGATTAGGAATGGGAAACCCGGCTGATGAAGTATATTCCACCCACCCATCTGCAGGAAAAGGAGATCTACAAATGGAATGTGAAAGCATCAGAAATGGGAGAAGGAGCAGGCCGTTCTGCCCCTCCCAGGTTGCTGTCCCATTCATGGCTGATCTTTCTGCGGACTCAGCTCCAGTTCCCCGCCCTCTCACCCTGACCCTCAATCCCCTTCCTGTTCCAAAATCCACCTTCCCCTCAAAACCATCCGAGGGGGATAGCCGGATCTGGGCAGGGGATCCCAGAGATTCCCGACCCTCTGGGAGCTGGGGTTTCCTCCTCAGCTCCGTCTGAAATCTGTCCCCTGTCCCCCCTGGGATGGTGAGGCCATGCCCCTTTGTTCCAGCCGCCCCCCCCCCCCCCGGCCGTTTCCAGTACCCTCCCTTCCTCTCTCACATCGATTCCCTTCATCAGTTTATATCTTTCTGTCCGATGGTCCCCCCCTCACCCCATTCTTGTGAGTCGGAGCCAGTAGCTGCGATGGAGGTGACAATGATCATGGAACCGAACCCCTCCTGATCGCGATTATTTTTGTTATTGAGCTGTCGGGACAGAGGGTGCTGCTGCTGGCTCTGTTTTTCCCTTCACTGTGGTGTAACTCCTGGCTGCCCCATTGCTGGGGGGGTTCATCAATTTATTATCGCACAGTTACAGAGGATCCCATTGATGCTGAGTAACGCAGACACTGACAGGGAGGTCCCGTTTGGAGGGTTCCATTCAGCTTGCTTCTCTGATGGGGTTCATTGTCATTATCGACCTAGTGAATCTGCTGAACATGCACAGGTCTGCGTTAATTCAGGGGTGCATCCAAACGCACGTGTGACTGACAGGTCAGAATCATTACAGGTGCCATTCCATAGGCACTACAGTGTGAGCAGGTGGGGGCTGTTCAAGACATTGATCTATAGAAACTGTAAGTCCCAATCACATATAAAGTTCAACTCCTTGATCAGCTGAGATGAAAGCTCCCCATCATGTTATTGGATTTTTAAAATAGTAAACACACTGATTTAGGAGCAGGGGATCTCCCCACCCGGTGGAAACTATTCCAGTTATTGATCTATAGGAACAATGGCCCTTTCATGGAGTGATATACCTTCTTATCAGATGTGGGAGTTTAGGGATAGTTCACATGTTACTGAGGTTTATATCTGCAGGAAGTATCATTGGTTGTGAATCCTGTCAGATTGAATGGATCAGTTGGAGCGATAGTTAGCGACACTGAGGAATTTATAAGAGCAAGGGGGTGTGATGGATGGCAGTTATAGGAAGGGGGGAAATTCACAGATACAGTCACATAGATGGGTTACCTCCAGGAAGAGTAAGAGAGGAAGGCAGATAGTGCAGGAGTCTTCTCTGGCTATCCCCATTTAAACTAGTAAGGTGGGGGGAGGGGCCCAGGGAGATAGTGAGGAAAGAGATCGATCTGAGACGGGTCCAGTTGAGAACAGAAGTGAGTCAAACAGTCAGGGCAGGCAGGGACAAGGTAGGACTAATAAATTAAACTGCATTTATTTCAATGCAAGGGGCCTAACAGGGAAGGCAGATGAGCTCAGGGCATAGTTAGGAACATGGGACTGGGATATCATAGCAATTACAGAAACATGGCTCAGGGATGGGCAGGACTGGCAGCTTAATGTTCCAGGATACAAATGCTACAGGAAGGATAGAAAGGGAGGCAAGAGAGGAGGTGGAATGGCAATTTTGATAAGGGATAGCATTACAGCTGTGCTGAGGGAGGATATTCCTGGAAATACATCCAGGGAAGTTATTTGGGTGGAACTGAGAAATAAGAAAGGGATGATAACCTTATTGGGATTGTATTATAGACCCCCCAATAGTCAGAGGGAAATTGAGAAACAAACCTGTAAGGAGATCTCAGCTATCTGTAAGAATAATAGGGTGGTTAGGGTAGGGGATTTTAACTTTCCAAACATCGACTGCCATAGTGTTAAAGGTTTAGATGGAGAGGAATTTCCTTAAGTGTGTATAAGACAATTTTCTGATTCAGGATCGGTGCTGGGCCCTCTACTTTTTGTCATTTATATAAATGATTTGGATGCGAGCGTAAGAGGGACAGTTAGTAAGTTTACAGACGACCCCAAAATTGGAGGGTGTAGTGGACAGCGAAGAGAGTTACCTCAGATTACAAACAGGATTGGGACCAGATGGGCCAATGGGCTGAGAAGTGGCAGATGGAGTTTAATTCAGATAAATGTGAGGTGCTGCATTTTGGGAAAGCAAATCTTAGCAGGACTTATATACTTAATGGTAAGGTCCCAGGGAGTGTTGCTGAACAAAGAGACCTTGGAGTGCAGGTTCATAGCTCCTTGAAAGTGGAGTTGCAGGTAGATAGGATAGTGAAGGCAGCGTTTGGTATGCTTTCCTTTATTGGTCAGAGTATTGAGTACAGGAGTTGGGAGGTCATGTTGCGGTTGTACAGGACATTGGTTAGGCCACTGTTGGAACACTGAGCTCAGTTCTGGTCTCCCTGCTGTAGGAAAGATTTTGTGAAACTTGAAAGGGTTCAGTAAAGATTGACAAGGATGTTGCCAGGGTTGGAGGGTCTGAGCTACAGGGAGAGGCTGAACAGGCTGGGGCTGTTTTCCCTGGAGCGTTGGAGGCTGAGGGGTGACCTTAAAGAGGTTATAAAATCTTTTCCCTGGGGTGGGGGAGTCCAGAACTAGAGGGCATAGGTTTAGGGTGAGAGGGGACAGAAAGCATGGATGCTTTGGAGAGGGTTCAGAGGAGGTTTACCAGAATGCTGCCTGGACTGGAGGGCTTATCTTATGAAGAGAGGTTGACTGAGCTTGGACTTTTCTCATTGGAGAAAAGGAGGAGGAGAGGGGACCTAACTGAGGTATACAAGATAATGAGAGGCATAGATAGAGACGATAGCCAGAGACTATTTCCCAGGGCAGAAATGGCTAACACGAGGGTCATAGTTTTAAGCTGGTTGGAGGAATGTATAGAGGGGATGTCAGAGGCGGGTTCTTTACACAGAGAGTTGTGAGAGCATGGAATGCGTTGCCAGCAGCAGTTGTGGAAGCAAGGTCATTGGGGACATTTAAGAGACTCCTGGACACGCATATGGGCACAGAAATGTGAGGGTACATACATGAGGATCAGTGGTCAGCACAACATGGTGGGCTGAAGGGCCTGTTCTGTGCTGGACTGTTCTATGTTCTATATGAAAGAGACCTAAGGGGCAACTCTTTCCCCCAGAGGGTGGTACGTGTATGGGATGAGCTGCCAGAGGAAGTGGTGGGGGCTGCTACAATGACAACATTTAAGAGGCATCTGGATGGGGACATGGATAGGAAGGGTTTGGGGGGATATGGGCCGGGTGCTGGCAGGTGGGAAGAGATTAGTTTGGGATATCTGGGTCAGCATGGATGGGTAGGACCAAAGGGTCTGTTTCCGTGCTGTATGTGTATGCCTCTCTGACTCTATAACGAGAGATCCTGCTGTTGGAGATTAATCCCATTATTAATTTATAGGAACAGGAGATCTAGGTGATAGCACTATTTTGATTCCTGATCTTCAGTTACAGGAGGTCCTAATCATTGAGATTATTCCCATTATTGATCTACAGGAAAAGGGGATCATGTTGATGTGAAAATTTCAGTTATTGATCTATCGGACCTGGAGAATTCCCACATGAAGATTATTCCATTGAGTGATCTGGAGGTAGAGGAGATCCCATTTATGGAGATTATTGCGGTTATTGATCACAAATAACGGGACATCTCGTTGATGGGGATTTATCAATGAATTCAGTCAGAGTTACTGAGGGTTCCATTGATGGTGCTTAATGCAGTTAGTGATCTGTTGGAACTGGGCATCACTTTGATGGGATTTTCCAATTTACTGATCGAGAATTACTGGCCGTCTCACTAAAAGAGTTTTCTCAATGTATGAACAGAGAGCTACAGAGGTTTCTATTGGTGCTGATTGGTACCGTTACTGATGCAGAGTACCTTGAGCTTATGTGTATGAACATTCATTCAGCTGTAAGCCACAGGAAATGGAGATCTCTCTGAGAGAGATTATTCCAATAATTCATCTGGAGGAGATGCCGAACACAGAGATATGCATTAATTCAAGGGTGCACCTATGTGAAAGTGTGTATTAACTGATGGAAATCATTGCAGGGACTAATCTATAGGTATCACAGTGTGAGCTGGTGAGGGAAACGGTCAGAATAGAGCACAGATAGAATGCGGTTGAGATCAGAGCTCATCCCGCGGGGGAATAATTTATGTTGTTGGATTTTAGAAACTAATTTTGATTATTCTGATAAGTGATCCATTGGAACAGGGGATCCTGCTGCTGGAGATTCTTTATATCATTGATCTAGAAGAACTGGTCGTCTCAATCAAGAGATTGATCAATGTCTCTATCCCACAGCTCCTGAGGACCCCATCGATGTGGTTAATCCAGTCAGTGATCTACTGGAATGGGATATCCCGTTTGTGAGGATTCCTTCAGGTCATAAATTGTAGGAAATGGAGTTTTCTGAGACGGAATTATATCAAATATTAATCTAGAGGATGTGCCAATCACACAGATATTTATTAACACCAATATGACATGAATTAACTGATGGAAATCATTGCAGGGATGAATCTATAGATACTGGAGCATGAGCTGGTGGGGACTGTTCAAGATTAGATTAGATTACTTACAGTGTGGAAACAGGCCCTTCGGCCCAACAAGTCCACACCGACCCGCTGAAGCGCAACCCACCCATACCCCTACATTTACCCCTTACCTAACACTACGGGCAATTTAGCTTGGCCAATTCACCTGACCCGCACATCTTTGGACTGTGGGAGGAAACCGGAGCACCCGGAGGAAACCCACGCAGACACGGGGAGAACGTGCAAACTCCACACAGTCAGTCGCCTGAGGCGGGAATTGAACCCAGGTCCCTGGCGCTGTGAGGCAGCAGTGCTAACCACTGTGCCACCGTGCCACCCAAGGTTTGAGCAGTGGGAACTGAGGGACTCTCAAATAAAAGTTATTCAGTTTATTGAGCAATTGGAACAGAAACGCCTTGATGGAATGGATTATTTACAATGTAAATCCCTCATTGATTTTATTCCAGTTCTTGGTCAGTTCAGATCAAGTAATCCTGAGAAGGGGAAGTGACTGCTAGAGCGGGGTACAGAGGCAGTGATGACGATTGTGGAGACACGGATCTGAATTTCAATGTCTTCTTGTTCCCTTCAGGAAGCTCTCTCTGTTGTGAGTGAAGACCAAGTCCTCTACGAGTCATCTTATGCTGCATCTCAGCTAATGAAGACAGAGATTGACGCGGGCGATTTCACTCAGAGTGGGAAGGGGAGCCCAGAGATGGCGGAACAGGATTGGAGCTGCCAAACGCCACGAGTAATGGTGAAACGGGAAGCGGAGCAAGTGAATGGCACAAGGTACACCACACGAAAAGGGCAACCAATCAGAATGCAAACCACTGCACGGATCTCCTTCTGAGATCAGACTTTAACTTCCCAGTCTCTGTATCCCTCAGTCAGACCCACACTCGGAGCACTGTGCACAGTTCCAGTCTCCGTATCCCTCAGTCAGACCCACACTCGGAGCACCGTGCACAGTTCCAGTCTCCGTATCCCTCAGTTAGACCCACACTCGGAGCACCGTGCACAGTTCCAGTCTCTGTATCCCTCAGTCAGACCCACACTCGGAGCACTGTGCACAGTTCCTGTCTCCGTATCCCTCAGTCAGACCCACACTCGGAGCACTGTGCACAGTTCCTGTCTCCGTATCCCTCAGTCAGACCCACACTCGGAGCACTGTGCACAGTTCCTGTCTCCGTATCCCTCAGTCAGTCCCACACTCGGAGCACTGTGCACAGTTCCAGTCTCCGTATCCCTCAGTCAGACCCACACTCGGAGCACCGTGCACAGTTCCAGTCTCCGTATCCCTCAGTTAGACCCACACTCGGAGCACCGTGCACAGTTCCTGTCTCCGTATCCCTCAGTTAGACCCACACTCGGAGCACCGTGCACAGTTCCAGTCTCTGTATCCCTCAGTCAGACCCACACTCAGAGCACCGTGCACAGTTCCAGTCTCCGTATCCCTCAGTCAGACCCACACTCGGAGCACCGTGCACAGTTCCAGTCTCCGTATCCCTCAGTCAGACCCACACTCGGAGCACCGTGCACAGTTCCAGTCTCCGTATCCCTCAGTCAGACCCACACTCGGAGCACCGTGCACAGTTCCAGTCTCCGTATCCCTCAGTCAGACCCACACTCGGAGCACCGTGCACAGTTCCAGTCTCTGTATCCCTCAGTCAGACCCACACCCGGAGCACCGTGCACAGTTCCAGTCTCCGTATCCCTCAGTCAGACCCACACTCGGAACATCGTGCACAGTTCCAGTCTCCGTATCCCTCAGTCAGACCCACACTCGGAACATCGTGCACAGTTCCAGTCTCCGTATCCCTCAGTCAGACCCACACTCGGAACATCGTGCACAGTTCCAGTCTCCGTATCCCTCAGTCAGACCCACACTCGGAACATCGTGCACAGTTCCAGTCTCCATATCCCGCAGTCAGACCCACACTCGGAGCACCGTGCACAGTTCCAGTCTCTGTATCCCTCAGTCAGACCCACACTCGGAGCACTGTGCACAGTTCCAGTCTCCGTATCCCTCAGTCAGACCCACACTCGGAGCACCGTGCACAGTTCCTGTCTCCGTATCCCTCAGTCAGTCCCACACTCGGAGCACTGTGCACAGTTCCAGTCTCCGTATCCCTCAGTCAGACCCACACTCGGAGCACCGTGCACAGTTCCAGTCTCCGTATCCCTCAGTCACACCCACACTCGGAGCACCGTGCACAGTTCCAGTCTCCGTATCCCTCAGTCAGACCCACACTCGGAGCACCGTGCACAGTTCCAGTCTCCGTATCCCTCAGTCAGACCCACACTCGGAGCACCGTGCACAGTTCCAGTCTCCGTATCCCTCAGCCAGACCCACACTCGGAGCACCGTGCACAGTTCCAGTCTCCGTATCCCTCAGTCAGATCCACACTCGGAGCACCGTGCACAGTTCCAGTCTCCGTATCCCTCAGTCAGACCCACACTCGGAGCACCGTGCACAGTTCCGGTCTCCGTATCCCTCAGTCACACCCACACTCGGAGCACCGTGCACAGTTCCGGTCTCCGTATCCCTCAGTCACACCCACACTCGGAGCACCGTGCACAGTTCCAGTCTCCGTATCCCTCAGTCAGACCCACACTCGGAGCACCGTGCACAGTTCCAGTCTCCGTATCCCTCAGTCACACCCACACTCGGAGCACCGTGCACAGTTCCTGTCTCCGTATCCCTCAGTCAGACCCACACTCGGAGCACCGTGCACAGTTCCTGTCTCCGTATCCCTCAGTCAGACCCACACTCAGAGCACCGTGCACAGTTCCAGTCTCCGTATCCCTCAGTCACACCCACACTCGGAGCACCGTGCACAGTTCCAGTCTCCGTATCCCTCAGTCAGACCCACACTCGGAGCACCGTGCACAGTTCCAGTCTCCGTATCCCTCAGTCAGACCCACACTCGGAGCACCGTGCACAGTTCCAGTCTCCGTATCCCTCAGTCAGACCCACACTCGGAGCACCGTGCACAGTTCCAGTCTCCGTATCCCTCAGTCAGACCCACACTCGGAGCACTGTGCACAGTTCCAGTCTCCGTATCCCTCAGTCAGACCCACACCCGGAGCACTGCGCACAGTTCCAGTCTCCATGTCCCTCAGTTAGAGGGATAACCATGAGGTGTGACTGAACAATCTGGGGCTGTTTGCCTGGTTAGAGGAGGCTGAGGGGTGACCTTTGCACGTCAGAACGTGCTTTCACCTGGAGAGACATAGAGAAGATGTGTCCAGTTTTGGAGAATGAGGCTGAAGACAAGGACGAGGAGCCCTCTGTGGCCTTCTGAAGAACAGACAGACTCGGGCCAGTTTAACGTTCACTAGCACTGAGATCTGGGAGATACAACAGCTTACCTCGATATTACCTTTGTATCTGTGTGTGTGTGTGTGTGTGTGTGTGTATGTGTCTGTGTGTGTGTGTGTCTGTGTGTGTGTGTCTGTGTGTCTGTGTGTGTGTGTGTGTGTGTCTGTGTGTGTGTGTGTGTCTGTGTCTGTGTCTGTGTGTGTCTGTGTGTGTGTCTGTGTGTCTGTGTGTGTGTGTGGGTGTGTGTGTGTGTGTGTGTCTGTGTGTGCCTGTGTGTGTCTGTGTGTGTGTGTGTGTGTCCCCTGCAGGGAGTCGCCGGTAGACTGCAGCGTTGTAAGACGGACTAAGATAATGAGCAGCGCGGAGCCACCTGAAGCAGCCTATCCCACAGGGTACAGCGACCAGAGAGACAGCTCCACCAGCAACGAGAAACGGGTCATTGTCCCAGCCGGTAAGGAGGGAGGATACAAACACACACTCACACACTCACTCACACACTCACACCCTCACACACTCACACACTCACTCACACTCCCTCGTCTACTCACACTCACTCACACAATCACTCACACACTCACTCGTACACTCACATACTCACACACTCACATACTCACACTCCCTCGTACACTCACTCACTCACACACTCACTCGTACACTCACACACACACTCACACTCCCTCGTCTACTCACACTCACTCACACAATCACTCACACACTCACTCGTACACTCACATACTCACACACTCACATACTCACACTCCCTCGTACACTCACTCACTCACACACTCACTCGTACACTCACTTGTACACTCACACACTCACTCACACACTCACTCGTATATTCACACACACACTCATACAAGGGCACACACTCACTCAAACACTCACACACTCACACTCACACACACACTCACTCAATCCCTCGTCTACTCACACTCACTCACACGATCACTCACACACTCACTTGTACACTCACACACACTCACACAAGGGCACACACACACACACACACTCACACAAGGACACACACACAAGGACACTCACACACTCACACTCACTCACTAACTCACACATACTCACTCACACTCACTTACTCACACTCACACACAAACTCTCACACACACTCTCACACTTACACACCAACACACACACAAATTCACACACACTCACTCACATTCATACACTCTCTTGCTCACACACTCTCTCACACACACACACACTCACAATCACTCAAGGACACACTCACTCTCTCACACACACTCACATACATACACCCTCATGTGCACACACACTCACTCACACACACTCACTCCCACACACTCATACACACTCACTCACACACATTCACACTCACACACACACACTCTCACAACACACAATTTCACACACATTCACTCTCTCACACACACTCTCGCACTCACACAAGTGCACTCACACTCACTCACACTCACTCACACTCACTCACGCACACTCACACTCAAACACAATCCCACACACTCACACTCCCACACTTACACACACACCAACACACACACAATTTCACACACACTCACACTCACTCCCACACTCACACAAGGACACACACTCTCGTACACACTCATTCACTCACACTCACACACTCACTCACAATCACTCAAGGACACACACTCACTCTCACTCACTCTCACTCACTCACACTCACTCACACACATTCACACTCGCACACACTCACAAACACTCACTCACATACACTCACTCACATACACACACCCTCGCTTGCGCATACTCTCACTCACACACACACTCACTCACACACTCACTCACACTCTCACACTACACAAGTGCACACACACTCTCACACTCACACTCACACATTCACTCACACATTCACTCACACATTCACTTACACTCAAACACACTCCCACTCACACACTCACACGCACATATTCATTCACTCACACACACACACACACTCTCACACACACACACACACACTCACACACACTAACACAAACACACACTCACACAGGGACACACTCACACATACTCATACACACACACGTTCACACACACTCACTCACTCACTCTCTCTCACACACACACACACACACACACACACACACACTCACTTACTCACACACCACTCACTCACACTCTCACACACTCTCACACACTCTCACACACACTCACACAAGGACACACACTCTCACACTCACACAAACACAGACTCACTCACACTCACTCACACACACGTACTCACTCACACACTCACTCACGGTCACACACACACACAGATTCATACTCACACACTCACACTTACACACACACACTCACACACACACACTCACCCACACACGCATAATCACACTCTCACTCACACACACTCACACTCACACACACACACACACACACTAACACAAACACACATTCACACAGGGACACACTCACTCACGCAGACTCACAACACACACTTACACACACTCATATACACACACACGCTTACACTCACACATACCCGTCCACACACAATCGCACTCACACACACACACTCACACACAGACTAACACAAACACACACTCACTCACAACACACACACACAATCGCTCTCACACACTCACACACACTCACACTCATGCACTCACCCTGGGACACTCACACTCACACTGGAACACACACTGGGACACCCACACACTCATACAGGGACACCCACACCCACACACTCACACTAGGACACTCACACTCACACTGGGACACACACACACTCACACTCACACTGGGACACACACTCACACTGGGACACACACTGGGGGACACACACTGGGACACACACTGGGACACCCACACACTCACACTCACACTGGGACACACACACTGTGGGACACTCCCACAGAAATGTGCTGGGTCCCACAGCCTCCTGGTGGGTGGAGAGGAGGGTGTGTGCTGAGAGGCTGCTGCTGGGTGTCTGGCCCATTCCGTGCCTTCCCTTCTCCCCTAGACCCATCTGTGTGGAGTCATGACCACGTGAGGCAGTGGCTTGACTGGGCAGTGAAAGAGTACGCCCTCTCTGATATCGACAGCAACCTCTTCCAGAATATTGATGGAAAGGACCTCTGCAAGATGGCCAAAGAAGACATGATGCGTCTCACCAACACCTACAACGCCGAGATTTTACTCTCACATCTCAATTATCTCCGAGAAAGTGAGTGTCAGCGGACAGCAGGAAGGGTTGGGTGACCAGTGAGCTGGGCATCTTATAGAACTGAGGTCGCTGAGTATCGGGGGGGAGGGGGGGGGGGAGCGGGGAGGGGGAGAGCGGGGGACATACTCTCCGCATGGCCCACAGGAGGATGGTGCTGGTTGGGGGGAGGGTCAGTCCCCCCAGCCCCAGGCCCATCTCTGCAGGACTCCCTCAGGGCAGGATCCCAGGGCCCCCAACCACCTCCATCTGCTCCATCAGGGAGAGTCCCTCCACCATAAGGTCAGGAGGGGGAGGGGGGGAGACTCCCCAGGGATGGCACAACGGTCCATCCCTGGATAGAGAGTCGAGGAATAGGGAGAGAGAGCAGTTAAATGCGTGGCTACAGGAATGGCGCAGGAGGGAGGGATTCCGGTTTCTGGATAACTGGGGTTCTTTCTGGGGAAGGTGGGACCTCTATAAACAGGATGGTCTACACCTGAACCTGGGGGGCACCAGTATCCTTGGGGGGAGGTTTGCTAGTGCTCTTTGGGGGGGTTTAAACTAACTCTGCAGGGGCATGGGAACCTGGACTGTAGCTTTAGGGTACAGGACCTTGAGTGTAGGGAGGTTATGAATAATGCAGCGATCTCGAAGGAGGGTGCCTGTAAACAGAAGGGTGGATTGAAGTGTGTATACTTCAATGCCAGAAGTATAAGAAATAAGGTAGGTGAACTTGCAGCGTGGGTTGGTACCTGGGACTTCGATGTTGTGGCCATTACAGAGACGTGGGTAGAACAGGGACAAGAATGGCTGTTGCAGGTTCCAGGGTTCAAATGTTTTAGTAGGGTCAGACATGGGGGTAAAAGAGGGGGTGGTGTGGCATTACTTGTCAAAGACAGTATCACAGCAGTGGAATGGACGATGGAAGAGGACTTGCCATCTGAGGTAGTTTGGGCTGAGGTTAGAAATAGGAAAGGTGAGGTCACCCTGTTAGGTGTTTTCTACAGGCCTCCTAATAGTCCTAGAGAAGTAGAGGATAATATTGCGAGGATGATTCAGGAAAAGAGTGAAGGTAGCAGGGTGGTTGTTATGGGGGACTTTAACTTCCCAGATATTGACTGGGAGAGCTATAGCTCGAGTTCATTAGATGGGTCGGTGTTTGTACAATGTGTGCAGGAGGGTTTCCTGACACAATATGTCGACAGGCCAACAAGAGGGGAGGCTATATTGGATTTGGTTCTAGGTAATGAACCAGGCCAGGTGTTAGACTTGGAGGTAGGTGAGCACTTCGGGGACAGTGACCACAACTCGGTGACTTTTACTCTAGTGATGGAGAGGGATAATCGTGCGCCGCAGGGCAAGAGCTATAGCTGGGGGCAGGGAAATTATGATGCAGTGAGGCATGACTTAGGATGTGTGGATTGGAAAAACAGGCTTCAAGAGAAGAACACTAATGAGATGTGGGGATTGTTCAAGGAGCAGCTACTGCGTGTCCTCGATAGGTATGTACCAGTCAGGCATGGTGTAAAGGGCCTTGTGAGGCAGCCGTGGTTTAGTAAGGAATTGGAATCCCTTGTGAAAGGGAAGAGGGCGGCATATGTAAAGATGAGGCGTGAAGGTTCAGTTGGGGCGATTGAGAGTTATAAGGTAGCCAGGAAGGAGCTAAAGAGAGAGCTAAGAGCAGCGAGAAGGGGACATGAAAAGTCTTTAGCTGGTAGGATTAGGGAAAACCCAAAGGCTTTCTATAGGTATGTCAGGAATAAAAGGATGACTAGGGTAGGTATCGGTCCAGTCAAGGATAGTAGTGGGAAGTTGTGTGTGGAGGCGGAGGAGATTGGAGAGACACTAAATCAATACTTTTCATCAGTATTCACTCAGGAACAGGACACTGTTGCTGATGTGAATATGGAGTCACAAATGATTAGAATGGATGGCCTGGAAATATGCAGGGAAGAGGTTCTGGGAATATTGGAGAGGATGAAAATAGATAAGTCTCCTGGGCCTGATGGCATTTACCCCAGGATCCTATGGGAAGCTAGGGAGGAGATAGCAGAGCCATTGGCCTGGATTTTTATGTCGTCATTGTCAACGGGAATAGTACCAGAGGACTGGAGGATAGCGAATGTGGTCCCCTTGTTCAAGAAAGGGAGTAGGGATAGCCCTAGTAACTATAGGGCTAGTTACTAACGGTGTTCCACAAGGATCTGTTTTGGGACCATTGCTTTTTGTTATCTTTATAAATGATCTAGAGGAAGGGCTTGAAAGCTGGGTAAGCAAGTTTGCGGATGACACAAAAGTCGGTGGAGTTGTGGATAGTGAGGAAGGAAGTGGTAGGTCACAGCGGGATATAGATAAGTTGCAGAGCTGGGCAGAAATGTGGCAAATGGAATTCAATGTAGCTAAGTGCGAAGTCGTTCACTTTGGTAGGAGTAACAAGAAGATGGATTACTGGGCTAATGGTAGGCTACTTGGTAGTGTGGATGAGCAGAGGGATCTTGGTGTCCATGTACACAGATCTCTGAAAGTTGCCACCCAGGTAAATAGTGCTGTGAGGAAGGCATATGGTGTACTGGGCTTTATTGGTAGAGGAATTGAGTTCCGGAGTCCTGAGGTCATGTTGCAGTTGTATAAGACTCTGGTGCGGCCTCATCTGGAGTATTGTGTGCAGTTTTGGTCGCCATACTATAGGAAGGATGTGGAGGCACTGGAACGGGTGCAGAGGAGGTTTACCAGGATGTTGCCTGGAATGGTAGGAAAATCTTATGAGGAAAGGCTGAGGCACTTGGGGCTGTTCTCATTGGAGAAGAGAAGGTTTAGGGGAGATTTGATAGAGGTGTATAAGATGATTAGGGGTTTAGATAGGGTCGACACTGAGAACCTTTTACCGCTAATGGAGTCAGCTGTTACTAGGGGACACAGCTTTAAATTAAGGGGTGGTAGGTATAGGACAGATGTTAGGGGTAGATTCTTCACACAGCGGGTTGTGAGTTCATGGAATGCCCTGCCCGTATCAGTGGTGAACTCTCCTTCTTTATGTTCATTTAAGCGGGCATTGGATAGGCATTTGGAAGTTATTGGGCTAGTGTAGGTTAGGTAGGCTTCGGTCGGCGCAACATCGAGGGCCGAAGGGCCTGTACTGCGCTGTATCTTTCTATGTTTCTATGTCCCTCCGAGAGTGAAGCAGGCGGGGTCCGAATACAGCAGGATCTGGACAATATCCAGGCTTGGGACAACAAGGGGCAAGTAACATTCCGCTGCACCCGATGTGGCCTCCTCTATATTGGGGAGACAGGCCGCCTACTTGCGGAACGTTTCAGAGAACACCTCTGGGACGCCTGGACCAACCAACCCAACCACCCGTGGCTCAACACTTTAACTCTCCCTCCCACTCCACCGAGGACACGCAGGTCCTTGGACTCCTCCACCGGCAGAACATAACAACACGACGGTTGGAGGAGGAGCGCCTCATCTTCCGCCTGGGAACCCTCCAACCACAAGGGATGAACTCAGATTTCTCCAGTTTCCTCATTTCCCCTCCCCCCACCTTGTCTCAGTCGGTTCCCTCAACTCAGCACCGCCCTCCTAACCTGCAATCCTCTTCCTGACCTCTCCGCCCCCACCCCACTCCGGCCTATCACACTCACCTTGACCTCCTTCCACCTATCACATCTCCATCGCCCCTCCCCCAAGTCCCTCCTCCCTACCTTTTATCTTAGCCTGCCTGGCACCCTCTCCTCATTCCTGATGAAGGGCATATGCCCGAAACGTCGAATTTCCTATCCCTTGGATGCTGCCTGACCTGCTGCGCTTTTCCAGCAACACATTTCCAGCTCTGATCTCCAGCATCTGCAGCCCCCACTTTCTCCACGCTAGTAACATTCACGTCTCACAAACCCCAGGGGATGACCATCACCAACAACAGACAGTCTAACCCGAAACATTCAATGGTGTTCCCATCACTGACTCCCCCCACCCTCATCATCCTGGGGGTCACCACTGACCACACACCCACCAGGACCCACCACCTCAACCCAGCGGCTCCAAGAGCAGGTCAGAGGCTGGGAATCCTGCAGCGAGTAACTCCCCTCCTGACTCCCCCCAAAGCCTGTCCCCCCATCGACAAGGACCAAGGCAGGAGGGGGGGGGAGGGAATACTCCCCACTTGCCCCTGGGTGGGGGCAGCTCCAACAACACTCGAGAAGCTCGACACCATCCAGGGACAAAGCAGCCCCCGCCCCCACACCCACAAACATCCCCTCCCTCCCCCCCCACCCCCCTCAGTAACAGCAGTGTGTACCATCCCCTCCCTCCCCCCCACCCCCCCTCAGTAACAGCAGTGTGTACCATCCCCTCCCTCCCCCCACCCCCCCTCAGTAACAGCAGTGTGTACCATCCCCTCCCTCCCCCCCACCCCCCCTCAGTAACAGCAGTGTGTACCATCCCCTCCCTCCCCCCCACCCCCCTCAGTAACAGCAGTGTGTACCATCCCCTCCCTCCCCCCCACCCCCCCTCAGTAACAGCAGTGTGTACCATCCCCTCCCTCCCCCCCACCCCCCCTCAGTAACAGCAGTGTGTACCATCCCCTCCCTCCCTCAGGGACATTGTGGGTCTCCCCTACAGCACATGGGCTGCAGCGGGTCAAGGGGGCAGCTCACCCCCCCAACCCCCACCTTCCCAAGGGGGGGCAACTAGGGACGGGGGGTAAATACTGGGCCCAGCCAGTGACCCCCGCATCCTGAGAATCTCTGTGACGGTTGGAGAGTCCGGGATCTGGGGGATGGTTCCTGGGGGGGGGGGGGGTCGGGGGGGGTGGGTGTGGGTGGGGGAATATTCTGGTGTCAGTGGTAACCTCCCTCCTCCCCTCGGTGTCGTTGCAGACAGCCCGACCTTCAGTTACCCCAACAGCAGCCCACACAGTCAGCAGCCCCCCCGGGCTCCCATCAAAACAGGTACCGAGTGGGGGTGGGGGGGGCGAGGGAGAGGGGGAGGGGGGGGGGAATGTGGCTGGAGGAATGGGGAGGGAGTGTGTGGCCGTTGGGGGTGGGTTGGGAGGGAGGGGGGAGTGTGGTTGAGGGGTTGGGTGGGGTGGGGGGGGAGGGATGGAGGGGATATGTGGGAGTGTGGATTAGAGGGGGAGGGGGGAGTGTGAGGGGGAGGTGAGAGTGTGTGTGGGGGAGGGGAGACTGTTGGGTCTGGGGGAGAGTGGGGGGAAGGGGTGTGTGTGTGGGGGGGAGGTGAGTGGAGGGGAGGGGAGAGTATGGGGGGAGTGTGGGGGGAGGGGAGAGTGTGGGGGGAGTGTAGGGGGAGGGGAGAGTGGAGGGGTGGGGAGAGTGAGGGGGGAGTATGTGGGGTGAGGAGAGTGTGGGGTGAGGAGAGTGTGGGGGCACGCGGCATGTGTGGGGGTGGGGGAGTGTGGGGGGAGGGGAGTGTGTGGGGGGTGGGGGGTGTGTAGGGGGAGGGGGAGTGTGTGGGCGGATGTGAGTGTGGGGGAGGGGAGGGAGTGGGGGGTGGTGGGGTGCTTGGGAGGAGGGGAGAGTGTGGGGTAGGGGAAAGTGGGCGGAGTGTGTGGGTTGGAGGATAGTGTGTGGGGGAGGGGAGACTGTTGGGTCTGGGGGAGAGTGGGCAGAAGGGGTGTGTGTTGGGGGGAGGTGTGGGGAGGGGAGAGTGTGGCGGGAGGGGAGAGTGGAGGGGTAAAGTGAGGGGGGGAGTATGTGGGGGGAGGAGAGTGTGGGGGCACGCGGCATGAATGGGGGAGGGGTGTGTGTGTGGGGGAGGGGGAGTGTGTGGCGTGTGGGGGAGGGTGTGGGATGAGGGGAGGGTGTGGGGTCGGGGAGACCGTGGGGTGGGGGAGAGTGGGGGAGGGGGGTGTGTGGGGAGAGGGGAGTGTGAGGTGGGTGGGGGAATTACAATCCAACAATGAGTTACTGATGTCTCTCCCCTCCCCTCGCTCCCCCTCCCCTCGCTCCCCCTCCCCTCACTCCCCCTCCCCTCGCTCCCCCTCCCCTCACTCCCCCCCCCGTTCTAGAAGTTTCTTACGAGGAGGTGCGCAGGAACAGTTGGTCGGGCTGTGGGAGCACTGTGCAGAAAGGTAGGTGGGCCCCGCGCTGTTCCAGAACCTGCTCCACAAACACAATGGGCTCCGACCGCACACACAACACCTAGATTCAGAAAGGATCCAGTGACAGAGTGATCCAGTGACAGGGAGTGATCCGGTGACAGCGAGTGACCCAGTGACAGAGAGTGATCCAGTGACAGGGATCGATCCAGTGACAGTGAGTAATCCAGTGACAGAGTGATCCAGTGACAGGGATCGATCCAGTGACAGAGTGATCCAGTGACGGGGATCGATCCAGTGACAGTGAGTAATCCAGTGACAGAGTGATCCAGTGGCAGGGATCGATCCAGTGACAGAGTGATCCAGTGACAGGGATCGATCCAGTGACAGTGAGTAATCCAGTGACAATGAGTCTTCGAGTGTTTGGCTTTGATCCAGGTTACAGGGAGTGACCCAGGGGTTGGTCAGTGAGGGACAACCCAACCCTGACCCTCAACTGATCCCGCTGTCTGAGAGTGATCCCACTGTCCCTGAGTGATCCCACTGTCCCTGAGTGATCCCGCTGTCAGAGAGTGATCCTGCTGTCCCAGAGTGATCCCGCTGTCCCAGAGTGATCCCACTGTCCCTGAGTGATCCCGCTGTCCCTGAGGGATCCCGCTGTCCGAGTGTGATCCCGCTGTCCGAGTGTGATCCCGCCATCAGAGAGTGATCCCGCTGTCCCTGAGGGATCCTGCTGTCCCTGAGTGATCCCGCTGTTCGAGTGTGATCCCGCTGTCAGAGAGTGATCCCGCTGTCCCTGAGGGATCCCGCTGTCCAAGTGTGATCCCGCTGTCAGAGAGTGATCCTGCCATCAGAGAGTGATCCCGCTGTCCCTGAGGGATCCCGCTGTCCGAGTGTGATCCCGCTGTCCGAGTGTGATCCCGCCGTCAGAGAGTGATCCCGCTGTCCCTGAGGGATCCTGCTGTCCCTGAGGGATCCCGCTGTCCGAGTGTGATCCCGCTGTCCGAGTGTGATCCCGCCATCAGCGAGTGATCCCGCTGTCCCTAAGTGATCCCGCTGTCCCTGAGGGATCCCGCTGTCCCTGAGTGATCCCACTGTCAGAGTGTGATCCCGCTGTCCCTGAGTGATCCCGCTGTCCCTGAGTGATCTAGCGTCATCACTCGGTCATGGTGTCTGTGAGTGATCTAGTTGCAGGGTGGTATTTAGTGTCTGTGTGATCGAAGATGAGAGTGAATGGGTTCCAAAGAGTGATCTAGTGTCAGACAGTGATCCTGTGTGTGCGTTATCCGATGGGGAAGGTAAATATTTGCTGTGTCTGGGGTTTTGGGGAGGAGGCTGGTGGGGATCTGTTATTCATCAGGTTGGCCATATTGCCGTTGATGGGCTGAATGGCCTCTTGCTGATGTGTTGTGTTGCTATGCCCGGCCTGGGCTCTGCCTGACCTGCTCCTAGCCCCCGGTGATCTCAGTGTTTCCTCTGACCCCTGCAGGTCCATCTCCGGCGTCGGTGGTTCCGGGCAGGATCAGTGAGCAGCCGCGGTTACACCCAGGTACGGCCCGGGGGGGGACCCCCTCCCCTTCCCCCCTCCCCCCACCCCCACCCTGTTGCTTGTGTCTCTGGGCAGCGGCGGGATCCTGAATAACCATGTCTCTGCCCTGATCTCTCACCACAGATCCATACCAGCTCCTCGGACCCACCACCAGCCGCCTGGCAAATCCAGGTAGGTACCCAGGGAGTGTTACACACCCACTCACACTCACACACCCACTCACACTCTCACACACACACTCACACACTCACACTCAGACTCACACTCACTCACACACTCTCACAAACACATTCACACACTCTCACAAACACATTCACACACTCACTCACACACTCTCTTACACTCACTCACACACTCTCTCACACTCACACACTCTCTCACACACATTCTCTCACACACACACTCACACTCTCACACACTCACTCTCGCACTCTCACTCACGCACTCTCACTCACGCACTCACACTCACACTCTCACACTCTCATACAAACACACTCACACTCACTCACTCACAAACACACGCTCACACAACTCACACAAACTCACACAAACACACACACACACTCACACACACTCACACAGAATGACACACACACTCCCACACACACACACACTCCCACACACACTCCTACACACACAGACACACACTCCTACTGAGACACACTCACACACACACTCCCACAGACACACACACTCCCACACACACACTCTCTCCCACACACACACACTCCCACACACACTCCTACACACACAGACACACACTCCCACTGAGACACTCACACACACACTCCCACAGACACACACACTCCCACACACACACTCTCTCCCACACACACACACTCCGACAGACACTCCCACACACACTCACACAGAATGACACACACACACTCCCACACACTCCCACAGAGCCACACTCACACACACACACTCCCACACACACTCCCACAGAGCCACACTCACACACACACACTCCCACAGACACACACTCACAACAGAATGACACACTCCCAAACACACACACTCCCACACACACACACACACACTCCCACACACACACACACTCCCACACACACTCTCACTCTCTCTCACACACACTCACTCCTTTCCCTTTATTTCACACCAGTGAATAGTAGGAGTTCTCTGACACAGGCCCATGTGAACGCTCCGTCCCTGTGTTTAGGGGATAGCCGCATGGATGTCAGATTGTCCGTGGTGCAGGGTTAAGGGTCAGGCTGGACACTGGGTATTGCGGCTTTAATTCCGCTGGGATTGTCGTGGATGGGGTCCCGCCTCCCGGGACTGAAACACATCTTCCTGACGGAGCCGGGGCCAGCTGAGAGACCACCCCATCGCTGTGGGGCTGGAGCTCCATCTCAATCCCGACCCTGCCTCATAGCCCTCTGGGATATGAGTGAACCAGATGGGGTTTCCACACTCTCCATCCACCATTACTGATCGCTCACTTCACATTCCCAATTTTCTTAATTCAGGCTCAGGCTCTGAGATTCCACCTTGAATTACCCTGGATAACCCTTGATAACCCTAGATTACCCTGGATTACCCTGGATTACCCTGGATTGTCCTGGGTTGTCCTGGATTGTCCTGGATTATCCTGGATTACCCTGGATAACCCTGGATAACCCTGGATTGTCCTGGGTTGTCCTGGATTGTCCCGGATTACCCTGGATTATCCTGGATAACCCTGGATTACCCTGGATAACCCTGGATAACCCTGGATTGTCCTGGATTGTCCTGGGTTGTCCTGGATTGTCCTGGGTTGCCCTGGATTACCCTGGATAACCCTGGATTGTCCTGGGTTGTCTTGGATTGTCCTGGATTGTCCTGGGTTGTCCTGGATAACCCTGGATAACCCTGGATAACCCTGGATAATCCTTGATAACCCTGGATAACCCTGGATTACCCTGGATTCCACCTTCCATTCTATTGGGACAATGTCCTCAATCACATCCGGAGACCAACACTGGGTCCTGGAGACACCTTCATTTCCGGAAACCCCACCTTCCCAAATGGATCTCTGTTGATCCAATCGCTCAACCCGATGGGTTCAGCCAACCCTCCCCCTTCTCTCAGCTCCTTTCTGCTGTGGGTTTAGCACAGAAACCGGAGCCCTATCAGCTCAACATGTCTCAGTGAGGGGAGCAATGGACACGAGAGGGAGGGCTCTCTGTCGGTCCCGGAACTCACTGTCAATCCCTCGGTCCCTCTCAGACTCCGGAATGATCTCTCGAGCCTCACAGTTGATCTCTGGGCTCTCACTGTTGGTCTCTGGGATACTTGTGGGAACTCCCAGCCAGTCTGTGGGACCACAGCGGGTTTGGAGAAGGTTTGTAGCTCAGATCGGGGTTCTGGATGTAGGTTTGCTCACTGAGCTGGAAGGTTCATTTCCAGACGTTTCGTCATCGTACTGGGTAACATCTTCAGTGGGCCTCCGGGAGAAGCCCTGCTGATAATTCCTGCTTTCTGTTGAAAAGTTTGGGTTTCTTTGGATTGGTTATGTCATTTCCTGTGGTGATGTCACTTCCTGTTCCTTTTCTCAGGTGGTGGGGGTGGGAGATGGGGTCTAACTCGATGTGTTGTTGATAGAGTTCCGGTTGGAATGCCATGCCTCTAGGAATATTCTCGTGCGTGTCAGAGACACAGCCAACCAGAGACACGCACGAGAATATTCCTAGAGGCACAGTATTCCAACCGGAACTCTATCAACAACACATCGAGTTAGACCCCATCTAGCCCCCCCACTCTGAGAAAAGGAACAGGAAATGACATCACCACAGGAAATGACATCACCAACCCAAAGAAACCCAAACTTTTCAATAGAAAGCAGGAATTATCAGCAGGGCTTCTCCCGGAGGCCCACTGAAGATGTTACCCAGTACGGTGACGAAACGTCTGAAACTGAACCTTCCAGCTCAGTGAGCAAACCCACATCCAGAGTCTATGGGATCCTCTGGGATCTCACAGCTGGTCCATGTGATCTTCTGGGATCTCACAGTTGCTCTCCAGGATCATCTGGATTCCCTTAGATCTCATCACCAGTCTCTGAGATCCCCTGGGATCTGATGGTCACTCTCTGGGATCTGACGGTCACTCTGGGATCTGACAGTCACTCTCTGGGACCTGACGGTCAATCTCTGGGATCTGACGGTCACTCTGGGATCTCACGGTCACTCTCTGGGATCTCACGGTCACTCTGGGATCTGACGGTCACTCTGGGATCTGACAGTCACTCTGGGACCTGACAGTCACTCTCTGGGACCTGACGGTCACTCTGGGTTCTGACGGTCACTCTGGGACCTGACGGTCACTCTCGGGGATCTGACGGTCACTCTCTGGGACCTGACAGTCACTCTCAGGGATCTGACGGTCACTCTGGGATCTGACGGTCACTCTCTGGGACCTGACAGTCACTCTCTGGGATCTGATGGTCACACTGGGATCTGACGGTCACTCGCTGGGACCTGATGGTCACTCTATGGGATCTGATGGTTACTCTGGGACCTGACAGTCACTCTCTGGGATCTGATGGTCACTCTCTGGGATATGACGGTCACTCTGGGATCTGACGGTCACTCTCTGGAACCTGACGGTCACTCTGGGATCTGTCGGTCACTCTCTGGGATCAGACGGTCACTCTGGGATCTGACGGTCACTCTGGGATCTGATGGTCACTCTCTGGGACCTGACAGTCACTCTGGGATCTGACAGTCACTCTCTGGGACCTGACAGTCACTCTCTGGAACCTGACGGTCACTCTCTGGGATCTGACGGTCACTCGCTGGGATCTGACGGTCACTCTGGGATCTGATGGTCACTCTATGGGATCTGATGGTTACTCTGGGACCTGACAGTCACTCTCTGGGATCTGATGGTCACTCTCTGGGATATGACGGTCACTCTGGGATCTGACGGTCACTCTGGGATCTGATGGTCACTCTATGGGATCTGATGGTCACTCTGGGATCTGACGGCCACTCTGGGACCTGACAGTCACTCTCTGGAATCTGACGGTCACTCTCTGGGACCTGATGGTCACTCTGGGACCTGACGGTCACTCTCTGGGATCTGACGGTCACTCACTGGGATCTGACGGTCACTCTGGGATCTGACGGTCATTCTGGGACCTGACGGTCACTCTCTGGGATCTGACGGTCACTCTGTGGCATCTCATGGTCACTCTCTGGGATCTGGTGGTCGCTCCCTGGGATCTGACGGTCACTCTCTGGGATCTGACGGTCACTCTCTGGGATCTCATGGTCACTCTCTGGGATCTGACGGTCACTCTCTGGGATCTGGTGGTCACTCTCTGGGATCTGACGGTCACTCTGTGGGATCGCATGGTCACTCTCTGGGATCTGGTGGTCGCTCTCTGGGATCTGGTGGTCACTCTCTGGGATCTGACGGTCACTCTCTGGGATCTGGTGGTCGCTCTGGGATCTGACGGTCACTCTCTGGGATCTGGTGGTCACTCTCTGGGATCTGACGGTCACTCTGTGGGATCTGATGGTCACTCTCTGGGATCTGGTGGTCGCTCTGGGATCTGATGGTCACTCTGTGGGATCTGGTGGTCACTCTGGGATCTGACGGTCACTCTCTGCCCCTTCCTTCCAGGCAGTGGACAGATCCAACTGTGGCAGTTCCTGTTGGAGTTACTGTCGGACAGTGCTAACTCCAGCTGTATCACCTGGGAGGGCACCAACGGGGAGTTTAAGATGACTGACCCAGACGAAGTGGCCCGCCGCTGGGGAGAGAGGAAAAGCAAGCCCAACATGAATTACGACAAACTGAGCCGGGCGCTCCGGTATTATTACGACAAGAACATCATGACCAAGGTCCACGGGAAGCGCTACGCTTACAAGTTTGACTTCCAGGGGATCGCTCAGGCTCACCAACATCACCCACCGGAGTCGTCTATCTACAAGTACCAGGCCGAGATACCCTACATGCCAACGTACCACACCCACCAGCAGAAGATGAACTTTGTGCCCTCTCACCCGTCTGCCATCCCTGGATCCTCCACCAGCTTCTTCACCAGCACCAACCCCTACTGGAGCACGGCCCCTACCACCATGTACCCCAGCCCCAGTGTACCCCGGCACCCTGCCACCCACATCCCCTCTCACATCGGCTCCTTCTACTGACGGGCACAGGTCCGTCAGCCCCCTCCCTCCCTCCCCCTGCACCCCCCCCCCCCCCCCCCCCCCGTGACAGAGAGAGCCCCCTTCAGGAGTGTGTGTGTGAGGGGGTGTGTGAGGGGGGGTGTGAGGGGGTGTCGATCAGGAATATGATACCGCTGCTAAAACAGACCATCACCTGCAACGCATGGACACTTGAATGTGCATCACCGACCCGACCCAGCTCCCCCCCGACCCCCACCCCCACCCCCACCCCCACCCCACTGCCTTCCCTCACCCCCACTGCCTTCCCTCACACCCCTCACCGCCTTCCCTCACCCCCCACCCCCACCCCACTGCCTTCCCTCACACCCCTCACAGCCTTCCCTCACACCCCACTGCCTTCCCTCACCCCACTGCCTTCCCTCACACCCCACTGCCTTCCCTCACCCCACTGCCTTCCCTCACACCCCACCCACACCCCACTGCCTTCCCTCACACCCCACTGCCTTCCCCCCCACCCCCACCACCACCCCCACCCCACTGCCTTCCCTCACACCCCTCACCGCCTTCCCTCCCCCCCTCTGCCTTCCCTCACACCCCACCCCCACCCCACTGCCTTCCCTCACACCCCACTGCCTTCCCTCACCCCACTGCCTTCCCTCACCCCACTGCCTTCCCTCACCCCACTGCCTTCCCCCCCCACCCCACCCCCACCCCACTGCCTTCCCTCACACCCCTCACCGCCTTCCCTCACACCCCACTGCCTTCCCCCCCACCCCCCCCACCCCACTGCCTTCCCCCCCCACCCCCCCACCCCACTGCCTTCCCTCACCCCACTGCCTTCCCCTCTCCCCCCCCGCCTTCCCTCCTCCTCACCGCCTTCCCTCCCCCCCACTGCCTTCCCTCCCCCCTCACTGCCTTCCCTCCCCCTCACTGCCTTCCCTCCCCCTCACCGCCTTCCCTCCCCCTCACTGCCTTCCCTCCCCCCTCACCACCTTCCCTCCCCCCCACCGCCTTCCCTCCCCCTCACCACCTTCCCTCCCCCCTCACCGCCTTCCCTCCCCCCTCACCGCCTTCCCTCCCCCCTCACTGCCTTCCCTCCCCCTCACCACCTTCCCTCCCCCCCACTGCCTTCCCTCCCCCTCACCGCCTTCCCTCCCCCTCACTGCCTTCCCTCCCCCCTCACCACCTTCCCTCCCCCCCACCGCCTTCCCTCCCCCTCACCACCTTCCCTCCCCCCTCACCGCCTTCCCTCCCCCCTCACCGCCTTCCCTCCCTCCCACTGCCTTCCCCTCCCCCCCCACCGCCTTCCCTCCCCCCCCACCGCCTACCCCCCCACCCCACTGCCTTCCCTCCCCCCCCACTGCCTTCCCTCCCCCCCCAAACCCCACCATCGCTCCCTCACTGGAACGTGCCAGACAAAGGCGCTGTTCCCTCTGACTCCCTGCATGTGGAACCGGGCCCCTGTTAGCGCTGACCTGACCAGGCCCAACGTCCAGGGCTTGGGAACGGTCAGCAGGGGCTGCCCAGGACAATCCCAAACACAAACACTTCGCCCCCACCCCCCACCCCCTCTCCTTTTTAACCACTGGATATAAAATTGTAGCACACAGACACCCGAGACGTTTATATATATCTGTGTTTGTTTTTTAAACTGTATAGTCTGGTCTCTTTAATTAATGTTAAATAACGTGGTTTTTAACGCAGTTATAACTTTGCTAAAGTCACCCGCTGAGTTGCTGGCTTCACTTTGAGACAATTTATCGACACCCCAGATGGCACCCCATCTCAGTCCCGGAAACATTCCTGCAGACCCCCTGGTTGACGTATGGTCGTTGTGAAAACGATTCAGTCCCACCATCCCAGAGGGGGGCGTGGGGGGAGACGGTGTACACGGAGATGTGGGAACGGGATTAGTTGGGTCAGGGGAGGGTCAGTGGGACAGGAGGGTTCATTTTGTTTCAGGGTAAGTGAGGTCTCTTACCTCTGGAACGTCACAGCCAAGGGACCAGTCTCTGTCCCTGTATCCCAGGGCCTGAGGCCTCTCTCTGGGTGTGTGGGTCAGTGACCAGTCTCTGTCCCAGTATCCCAGGGCCTGAGGCCACTCTCTGGGTGTGTGGGTCAGTGACCAGTCTCTGTCCCTGTATCCCAGGGCCTGAGGCCACTCTCTGGGTGTGTGGGTCAGTGACCAGTCTCTGTCCCTGTATCCCAGGGCCTGAGGCCACTCTCTGGGCAGTAATGGGTCTGTGTCCAGTCTCTGTCCCTGTATCCCAGGGCCTGAGGCCACTCTCTGGGCCTGTGGGTCTGTGACCAGTCTCTGTCCCTGAGTCCCAGGGCCTGAGGCCTCTCTCTGGGCAGTAATGGGTCAGTGCCCAGTCTCTGTCCCTGTGTCCCAGGGCCTGAGGCCTCTCTCTGGGCCTGTGGTTCAGTGACCAGTCTCTGTCCCTGTGTCCCAGGGCCTGAGGCCTCTCTCTGGGCAGTCAGTGACCAGTCTCTGTCCCTATGTCCCAGGGCCTGAGGCCACTCTCTGGGCAGTAATGGGTCTGTGACCGGTCTCTGTCCCTGTGTCCCAGGGCCTGAGGCCTCTCTCTGGGCCTGTGGTTCAGTGACCAGTCTCTGTCCCTGTATCCCAGACCTGAGGTCTCTCTCTGGGCAGTAATGGGTCTGTGACCAGTCTCTGTCCCTGTATCCCAGACCTGAGGTCTCTCTCTGGGCAGTAATGGGTCTGTGACCAGTCTCTGTCCCTGTGTCCCAGGGCCTGAGGCCTCTCTCTGGGCAGTCAGTGACCAGTCTCTGTCCTTGTGTCCCAGGGCCTGAGGCCTCTCTCTGGGTCTGTGCCCAGTCTCTGTCCCTATGTCCCAGGGCCTGAGGCCTCTCTCTGGGTCTGTGCCCAGTCTCTGTCCCTGTGTCCCAGGGCCTGAGGCCTCTCTCTGGGTCTGTGCCCAGTCTCTGTCCCTGTGTCCCAGAGCCCGAGGCCTCTCTCTGGGTCTGTGCCCAGTCTCTGTCCCTGTGTCCCAGGGCCTGAGGCCTCTCTCTGGGTCTGTGCCCAGTCTCTGTCCCTGTGTCCCAGGGCCCGAGGCCTCTCTCTGGGTCTGTGCCCAGTCTCTGTCCCTGTGTCCCAGGGCCTGAGGCCTCTCTCTGGGCAGTAATGGGTCTGTGCCCAGTCTCTGTCCCTGTGTCCCAGGGCCTGAGGCCTCTCTCTGGGCCTGTGGGTCTGTGCCCAGTCTCTGTCCCTGTATCCCAGGGCCTGAGGCCTCTCTCTGGGCAGTAATGGGTCAATGACCAGTCTCTGTCCCTGTGTCCCAGGGCCTGAGGCCTATCTCTGGGCCTGTGGGTCTGTAATCAGAGAGGGAAGCAGGGAGATAAACCTAACCCCTTTGTCTCCCTGTGCCTGGGCAGTGGGTGGTCAGGTTCTGGATCGAGGCATCATTCCCGATGTCTCTCTCCGGTGGAAACGATCCTGTCAGGAATGTCCATTGGGAAAGTGCTCAGAGAATATTTGACCTGCGTCCCTCCGTTACTGGGATATCGAGTTTGCGTTTCTGTTGCGTTAGTTTGATCTTTCTTGTTAATGAATTTCAATAAAAGCTGGATGATGCCAATGTTTGGTGATGTGTTCAGACTTGACCCAAGCTGCCAACACCTTCAATGGTGTCCCACAGCACAGAAACAGACCCTTCGGCCCGTCCAGCCCGTGCTGACCCTAATCCCCAAACTAACCCAGTCCCCCCTCCCCCTGCCTGCTCCTGGCCCATCTGCCTCCAACCCTTCCCTGTCCATGTCCTTATCCAAATCCCTTTTAAACGTTGTAACTGTCCCCCTCCCCCACTTCCTCAGGAAGGTCATCCCACACACGGACCACCCTCTGGGGAAAACTGTTGCCCCTCGTGTCTTTTATAAATCTCCCTCCTCTCCCCTTAAACATGTGCCCCCCTGGTCTTCAAATCCCCCCCACCCTGGGGGAATAGACACCCCCCATTCACCCTCTCTGTCCCCCTCATGGTTTTATAAACCTCTATAAGGTCACCCCTCAGCCTCCGACGCTCCGGGGAGCAGACTCCCAGCCTCTCCAGCCTTTCGTTATAACTCCCACCCTCCCATTCCCGGCAACATCCCGGGAAATCTCTCCGGAATGCGCTCCTGTTTAATAATCTCCTTCCTATAACAGGGCATCCGGAACTGGACACAGTATTCCAGAAGGGACCTCCCCAATGTCCTGTACAACCTCAACATGACGTTCCCAACTCCTACACTCAAAGGGCTGAGCAGTGAAGGGGAGGGTGTGAGACCCCTTCGCCACCCCCCTGTCTGTATGTGACACAGACTCCCCAGGACAGTGTCCCTGACCCCCGAGGTGTCCCTGTTGTACAACACTCCCACTGATTTGGAGACGCCGGTGGTGGACTGGGATGGTCAACACCCAGTCTATTTGGAAGCAGTAGCTTTCGGACGTGGTTGTAGGGAAGGGAACTGGTGGGACAGGATCATGGGGCATAGAATCTATAACAAAAGATCCAAGGGCCACCCATTGATGTGATGCATTGAACAAACCGAGATTGTTGTTACATCTTTCAGCTTTGAGAATGGGCTACAGGTTCGCTTCATTAATATGTCAGTCCCAGAACTTCTTTCAAGTCACATTCTCAAGGTGATAACTCAGCTCAAACGATGCATTAAAGGGGTGAGGTCAGAGGCTGTCTGTACCCCAACCTGGAGTCAGACTGGTTCCGTTTCTAAAGGAGGAATTTACAAAATGTCCCTAGGATTATAAAAAGTATTTCCTGCCTCCAGCTTGTGTGCTTTCTCAACACAATAGAATATATCGGCAAATACAACTCCACAAATGGGTACTCATCCCGGAGACGGATCTGTGTGGGAGAGAGGGAGAGGGATTGAGAGTGAGAGAGTGTGTGTGTGTGTGGGAGAGAGGGAGAGGGATTGAGAGTGAGAGATTGTGTGTGTGTGTGGGAGAGAGGGGGAGGGATTGAGAGTGAGAGAGTGTGTGTGTGGGAGAGAGGGGAAGAGTGTGATGAAGTGTACGCCTGTGAGAGGGTGTGCAAATAGATGTGTGTGGGGGTGTAAATGTGTGTGTCTGAGAGAGAGAGCATGTGTTTCAGAGAGTCTGCATGAGTGTGTGTGTGTGTGAGAGTGTGTGGCTGATTGTGAGTGTTTGTGTGTGTGGGGGTGGAGGGGTGTGTGTGTGGGGGGAGTCTGTGTGTGCGGGGGGCTGTGGGTTGGTGCGGGTGTGGGTCAGGGACAGTTGGCCTCGGACCGTCCGGGGACCATCCTCCAGCGCGGAATATCGGGATACGGCTGAGAGCCAGGTTCAGTCCCCAAGGGGAATGGGGTCAACCAGGACCCCGGGGTCATGTCACACCACAGTGACCTCACTACACTATACACACACACACACACACACACACACGGACACACGGACACACACACGGACACACGGACACACACGGACACACACACACGGACACACACGGACACACACACACACGCACACACACACACACGCACACACACACACGGACACACACGGACACATGGACACACACACACACACGGACACACACACACACACGGACACACAGACACAGTCTCACACACACACACACACAGACACACGGATACACGGACACACACACACAGTCACAGACACACAGTCACAGACAGACACACACACACACACACACACACACGGACACACACACAGACACACACACAGACACACATTCACGGACACACATTCACGGACACACACACACACGGACACACACACAGTCACAGACACACACAGACTGAGACCCTCTCTCGTACACATGCTCTCCCTCAGGCACACTCACACCATGCACACACCCTCTCACACACCCTCCATTACACTCACACACTCTCTCTCCCCTCCCCCCCCCCCACACACACACACACACACACGCGCACACACTTTCTCTCTCTCACTCCCTCACACGCACGTACACATGTATTTGTGGAGTTGTATTTGCCGATATATTCTGTTGTGTTCAGAAAGGACACAAGGTGGAGGCAGGAAATACTTTTTATAATCCTTGGGACATTTTATAAATTCCTCCTTTGGAATTGGAACCAGTCTGACTCCAGGTTGGGGGACAGACAGCCTCTAACCTCACTTTTTTTAGATAAAAGCTTAAGTTATCAGGAAATGTGAGTTGGAAGATGTTCTGGGATTTACATATTAATGACCTGAAACCCATTCTAAGTGATGAAAGGTTTAACAGCAATCTCGGTTTGCTCAATATATCACATCAGATATATGACACTTTGATCTTTTGCTATAAACTCCATCCCCACAGGCTACCTGAGGAAGGGGCAGCGCTGTGAAAGCTAGTGCTTCCAAATAAACCTGTTGGACAATAACCAGGGATTTTTCACGCTGCCCAGAGCCGTACCATTAACTGGATAAACCCTGCTCTTGATTATGTTCCCACTTCACATTTATCTCAATTAAACTTCAGCTGCCCCTCCTCAGCCCATTGACCTGATTTATCAAGATCCCCTTTTAATCTCAGATAACCCACTACACCAACACTTTTGGTGTGATCTGAAGACCTAACTGACCGTGCTTCCTACATACTCATCCAAATCATTTCTATAAATGACAAACAGCCTCCGTCCGTGTGGAACACCACAATTCCCAGGCCTCTGGCCCTTCCTCCACCACCCTCAGCCTCCTGCTGCTAACCCAATTCTGGATCCAGTTGACACGCTCACCCTGAATCCCCTGTGACCTCACTTTACTCGTCAGTCTAGCGGGTGGAAACTTGTCAAAGGCTTTACCAAAATCCAAACAACATCCACCGCTCTGTCGTCATCAATCTTTTTGGGAACTTCCTCAAAAAGCTCAGTCAGGTTTGTGAGGCAGGATTTCCCTCGCACCGAACCGAGCTGACTATCCCGAATCATCGCATTCCTCCCTAAATGCTGCGAGTCCTACCTTTCACAGACCAGTAGAGCACAGTACAGGCCCTTCAGCCCCAGTGTAATGCTGAGTATTTATCTCAATGTACTACCATGTGCCTATCCCAGAGTGAGAGAAATGTCCCGAACCTCTCTGACCCTCCTCCCAGCGCTGACAGTGCTTCCCACACACCCACCACCTTCTGCATAAAGAGCCTACCTCTGACATCTCCCCTAGCCCTTCCTCCAATAACCTTAAAATGATGTCCCTTTGTGACAGCCATTTCTGCCCTGGGGAAAAGTCTCTGGCTATCTCCTCTATCGATGCCTCTCATCAGCTTGGACACCTCTATCAAGTCACCTCTCTTCCTCTTTCTCTCCAGTGTAGATAACCCGAGCTCACTCAACCTCTCTTCATAAGACACACCCTCCAATCCAGGCAGCATCCTGGTAAATCTCCTCCGCACCCTCTCTAAAGCACCTACATCCTTCCTATAATGAGGTGACCAGAACCGGACACAATATTCCAAGTGTGGTCTAACCAGGGTTTTATACAGCTGAAACAAAACCTCACAGCTCTTAGACTCAATCCCTCTGTTAATGAAAGCTCAAACACCATATACTTTCTCAACAACCCAATCAACGTGGGTGGCAACTTTAAGGGATCTATGCTCATTGACCCCAAGATCCCACTGTTCCTCCACACTGTCCAGAATCCTGTCTTTAACCCTGTCTTCAGCATTCAAATCCAATCTTCCAAAATGAAGCACTTCACATTTATCCAACAGCTCACCCTCCGCTAAAGTTAAACTCGGAGATAGTGAGGTCTGCAGATGCTGGAGTATCAGAGCTGAAAATGTGTTGCTGGAAAAGCGCAGCAGGTCAGGCAGCATCCAAGGAACAGGAGAATCGACGTTTCGGGCATGAGCCCGTCATCAGGAATTCAGGACTGAAGTCAAACTCACCGGTCTATAATTCCCAAACTGTGCTTCACAAAGGTCCAACATGAACCACTCTCTGGTTATCCCTCACCCTGTGATGATAGAAGCAGCAAATATTTCTGTAAGGGGTCTCCCAATTTCCTCCCTAACTTCCCACCACGTGCTGGGATACACTGGGGTCAGGTCCTGGAGATTTAGCCATCTTCACATTAGAACATCGAATATCGAACAATCCAGCACAGAACAGACCCTTCGGCCCTCGATGCTGCACCGACCTGTGAACTAATCTCAGCTCGTCCCCCTACACTATCCCATCATCATCCATGAGCTTATCCAAGGATTGTGTAAACCTCCCTAATGTGGCTGAGTTATCTACATTAGCAGGCAGGGCATTCCACGCCCTGAGTAAAGAACCTGCCTCTGACATCTGTCTTAAATCTATCACCCTTCAACTTGTAGCTATGCCCCTTGTACACACTAACATCATCATCCTAGGGAAAAGACTCTCACTGTCTCCCCTATCTAATCCTCTGACCATCTTGTATGTCTCTATTAAATCCCCTCATAGCCTTCTTCTCTCCAATGAGAACAGACCCAAGTCCCTCAGCCTTTCCTCATAAGACCTTCCCTCCAGACCAGACAACATCCTGGTAAATCTCCTCTGCACCTTTTCCAATGCTCCCACATCGTTCCCAAAATATGGGGACCAGAACTGTACACAATATTCCAAGTGTGGCCGCACCAGCGTTTTGTATAGTTGCAGCATGATATAGCGGCTCCGGAACTCAATCCCTCTCCCAATGAAACCTAACACACCATATGCCTTCTTAACAGCACTGTCCACCTGGGTGGCAACTTTCAGGGATCTACGTACATGGGACTCCAAGATCCCTCTGCACATCCACACTACCAAGAATCTTTCCATTGACCCAGTACTCTGCCTTCCTGTTATTCTTCCCAAAGTGAATCACCTCACATTTAGCTGCATTGAACTCCATGTGCCACCTCTCAGCCCAATTCTGCAGTTTATCCAAGTCCCCCTGCAACCTGTAACATTCTTCCACACTGTCCACTACTTCACCGACTTTAGTGTCATCTGCAAATTTACTAACCCACCCACCTATGCCTGTGTCTAAGTCATTTATAAAAATGACAAACAGCAGTGGTCCCAAAACAGATCCTTGTGGGACACCCACTAGTATCCGGACTCCAGGCTGAATATTTTCCATCAACCACCACTGGCTGCTGCCTTTCAGAAAGCCAGTTTCTAATCCAAACTGCTAAATCACCCTGCATCCCATGCCTCTGCATTTTCTCCAACAGCCCACCATGTGGAACTGTATCAAAGGTTTCTCTGAAGTCCATGTCCACCACGTCATCTACATCCTGGTCATTTTCTGAGAGCTGAAACATGTGTTGCTGGAAAAGCGCAGCAGGTCAGGCAGCATCCAAGGAGCAGGAGAATCGACGTTTCAGGAATCCTGAAGAAAGGCTCATGCCCGAAACGTCGATTCTCCTGCTCCTCGGATGCTGCCTGACCTGCTGTGCTTTTCCAGCAACACATTTTCAGCTCTGATCCCCAGCATTTGCAGACCTCACATTCTCTGAGAGCTCCTATCCGTTCTCCTTGGTAAAGTGGACAGTTTCTGATGTATCAGGATTGATTTCCCCGGGTTCTCCAGACACTGTGTCTTCCTCTACAGTAACGTCCTCCGATACCAGTTCCCAGTCCTCACAAATAAACCCCCTAACAGAAACCCCGAACACAACACTCCAACACAAACATTCCAACACAGACCCTGGCCCTGTGCTTTCAACACAAAACACTTCTTGTAATCTCAATTCCCCATCCCCAATAACCAATCCCCTTTCCCCACATCCCAATAACCAATCCCCTTTCCCCATCCCCAATAACCAATCCCCTTTCCCCACATCCCCAATAACCAATCCCCATTCCCCACATCCCAATAACCAATCCCCTTTCCCCATCCCCAATAACCAATCCCCATTCCCCAATCCCCAATAACCAATCCCCTTTCCCCATCCCCAATAACCAATCCCCTTTCCCCATCCCCAATAACCAATCCCCTTTCCCCATCCCCAATAACCAATCCCCTTTCCCCACATCCCCAATAACCAATCCCCATTCCCCACATCCCAATAACCAATCCCCTTTCCCCATCCCCAATAACCAATCCCCTTTCCCCAATCCCCAATAACCAATCCCCTTTCCCCATCCCCAATAACCAATCCCCTTTCCCCATCCCCAATAACCAATCCCCTTCCCCCAATCCCCAATAACCAATCCCCTTTCCCCATCCCCAATAACCAATCCCCTTTCCCCATTCCCAATAACCAATCCCCTTTCCCCACATCCCAATAACCAATCCCCTTTCCCCAATCCCCAATAACCAATCCCCTTTCCCCACATCCCAATAACCAATCCCCTTTCCCCACATCCCCAATAACCAATCCCCTTTCCCCACATCCCAATAACCAATCCCCTTTCCCCAATCCCCAATAACCAATCCCCTTTCCCCACATCCCAATAACCAATCCCCTTTCCCCAATCCCCAATAACCAATCCCCTTTCCCCACATCCCAATAACCAATCCCCTTTCCCCACATCCCCAATAACCAATCCCCTTTCCCCACATCCCAATAACCAATCCTCTTTCCCAATCCCCAATAACCAATCCCCTTTCCCCAATCCCCAATAACCAATCCCCTTTCCCCATCCCAATAACCAATCCCCTTTCCCCAATCCCCAATAACCAATCCCCTTTCCCCACATCCCAATAACCAATCCCCTTTCCCAATCCCCAATAACCAATCCCCTTTCCCCAATCCCCAATAACCAATCCCCTTTCCCCAATCCCCAATAACCAATCCCCTTTCCCCACATCCCAATAACCAATCCCCTTTCCCCAATCCCCAATAACCAATCCCCTTTCCCCACATCCCAATAACCAATCCCCTGTCCCCAATCCCCAATAACCAATCCCCTTTCCCCAATCCCCAATAACCAATCCCCTTTCCCCATCCCCAATAACCAATCCCCTTTCCCCAATCCCCAATAACCAATCCCCTTTCCCCACATCCCAATAACCAATCCCCTTTCCCCATCCCCAATAACCAATCCCCTGTCCCCAATCCCCAATAACCAATCCCCTTTCCCCACATCCCAATAACCAATCCCCTTTCCCCACATCCCAATAACCAACCCCCTTTCCCCACATCCCCAATAACCAATCCCCTGTCCCCAATCCCCAATAACCAATCCCCTTTCCCCACATCCCAATAACCAATCCCCTTTCCCCACATCCCAATAACCAACCCCCTTTCCCCACATCCCCAATAACCAATCCCCTTTCCCCATCCCCAATAACCAATCCCCTTTCCCCAATCCCCAATAACCAATCCCCTTTCCCCATCCACAAAACCAATCCCCTTTCCCCAATCCCCAATAACCAATCCCCTTTCCCCACATCCCAATAACCAATCCCCTTTCCCCATCCCCAATAACCAATCCCCTTTCCCCATTCCCAATAACCAATCCCCTTTCCCCACATCCCAATAACCAATCCTCTTTCCCCAATCCCCAATAACCAATCCCCTTTCCCAATCCCCAATAACCAATCCCCTTTCCCCAATCCCCAATAACCAATCCCCTTTCCCCACATCCCAATAACCAATCCCCTTTCCCCATCCCCAATAATCAATCCCCATTCCCCACATCCCAATAACCAATCCCCGTTCCCCGCATCCCAATAATCAATCCCCTTTCCCCACATCCCAATAACCAATCCCCATTCCCCACATCCCAATAACCAATCCCCTTTCCCCACATCCCAATAACCAATCCTCTTTCCCCAATCCCCAATAACCAATCCCCTTTCCCAATCCCCAATAACCAATCCCCTTTCCCCAATCCCCAATAACCAATCCCCTTTCCCCACATCCCAATAACCAATCCCCTTTCCCCAATCCCCAATAACCAATCCCCTTTCCCCACATCCCAATAACCAATCCCCTTTCCCCAATCCCCAATAACCAATCCCCTTTCCCCATCCCCAATAACCAATCCCCTTTCCCCATCCCCAATAACCAATCCCCTTTCCCCAATCCCCAATAACCAATCCCCTTTCCCCATCCCCAATAACCAATCCCCTTTCCCCATCCCCAATAACCAATCCCCTTTCCCCAATCCCCAATAACCAATCCCCTTTCCCCACATCCCAATAACCAATCCCCTTTCCCCACATCCCCAATAACCAATCCACTTTCCCCACATCCCAATAACCAATCCCCTTTCCCCAATCCCCAATAACCAATCCCCTTTCCCCACATCCCAATAACCAATCCCCTTTCCCCAATCCCCAATAACCAATCCCCTTTCCCCACATCCCAATAACCAATCCCCTTTCCCCACATCCCCAATAACCAATCCCCTTTCCCCACATCCCAATAACCAATCCTCTTTCCCCAATCCCCAATAACCAATCCCCTTTCCCCAATCCCCAATAACCAATCCCCTTTCCCCACATCCCAATAACCAATCCCCTTTCCCCAATCCCCAATAACCAATCCCCTTTCCCCACATCCCAATAACCAATCCCCTTTCCCAATCCCCAATAACCAATCCCCTTTCCCCAATCCCCAATAACCAATCCCCTTTCCCCAATCCCCAATAACCAATCCCCTTTCCCCACATCCCAATAACCAATCCCCTTTCCCCAATCCCCAATAACCAATCCCCTTTCCCCACATCCCAATAACCAATCCCCTGTCCCCAATCCCCAATAACCAATCCCCTTTCCCCAATCCCCAATAACCAATCCCCTTTCCCCATCCCCAATAACCAATCCCCTTTCCCCAATCCCCAATAACCAATCCCCTTTCCCCACATCCCAATAACCAATCCCCTTTCCCCATCCCCAATAACCAATCCCCTGTCCCCAATCCCCAATAACCAATCCCCTTTCCCCACATCCCAATAACCAATCCCCTTTCCCCACATCCCAATAACCAACCCCCTTTCCCCACATCCCCAATAACCAATCCCCTGTCCCCAATCCCCAATAACCAATCCCCTTTCCCCACATCCCAATAACCAATCCCCTTTCCCCACATCCCAATAACCAACCCCCTTTCCCCACATCCCCAATAACCAATCCCCTTTCCCCATCCCCAATAACCAATCCCCTTTCCCCAATCCCCAATAACCAATCCCCTTTCCCCATCCACAAAACCAATCCCCTTTCCCCAATCCCCAATAACCAATCCCCTTTCCCCACATCCCAATAACCAATCCCCTTTCCCCATCCCCAATAACCAATCCCCTTTCCCCATTCCCAATAACCAATCCCCTTTCCCCACATCCCAATAACCAATCCTCTTTCCCCAATCCCCAATAACCAATCCCCTTTCCCAATCCCCAATAACCAATCCCCTTTCCCCAATCCCCAATAACCAATCCCCTTTCCCCACATCCCAATAACCAATCCCCTTTCCCCATCCCCAATAATCAATCCCCATTCCCCACATCCCAATAACCAATCCCCGTTCCCCGCATCCCAATAATCAATCCCCTTTCCCCACATCCCAATAACCAATCCCCATTCCCCACATCCCAATAACCAATCCCCTTTCCCCACATCCCAATAACCAATCCCCTTTCCCCAATCCCCAATAACCAATCCCCTTTCCCAATCCCCAATAACCAATCCCCTTTCCCCAATCCCCAATAACCAATCCCCTTTCCCCACATCCCAATAACCAATCCCCTTTCCCCAATCCCCAATAACCAATCCCCTTTCCCCACATCCCAATAACCAATCCCCTTTCCCCAATCCCCAATAACCAATCCCCTTTCCCCATCCCCAATAACCAATCCCCTTTCCCCATCCCCAATAACCAATCCCCTTTCCCCAATCCCCAATAACCAATCCCCTTTCCCCATCCCCAATAACCAATCCCCTTTCCCCATCCCCAATAACCAATCCCCTTTCCCCATCCCCAATAACCAATCCCCTTTCCCCATCCCCAATAATCAATCCCCTTTCCCCACATCCCAATAACCAATCCCCTTTCCCCATCCCCAATAACCAATCCCCTTTCCCCAATCCCCAATAACCAATCCCCATTCCCCACATCCCAATAACCAATCCCCGTTCCCCGCATCCCAATAACCAATCCCCTTTCCCCACATCCCAATAACCAATCCCCATTCCCCACATCCCAATAACCAATCCCCTTTCCCCACATCCCAATAACCAATCCCCGTTCCCAATCCCCAATAACCAATCCCCTTTCCCCAATCCCCAATAACCAATCCCCGTTCCCCGCATCCCAATAACCAATCCCCTTTCCCGCATCCCAATACCCAATCCTTTAATTCCATTGCCCTTTCAAAATTTCAATTAGCCGATCTCCATTCTCCAATCCCCTTTCCCCAATCCCCAATAACCCACATCACAATACCCAATCATGTTTTTCCATTCCCGTTTCATAAATCCCCAAAAAACAATCCCCGTTCTCTATTCCAGGTCAACAAATCCCAACAACCAATCCCCATTCTCAATTCCCCTTCCCCAAATCACAATCACCAATCACCCTTTCTCCATTTCCGAATAACGAATCCCCATGTGTCCCCGTGTCCCTGTACTGTCCCTGTATCCCCGTGTCCCTGTACTGTCCCTGTATCCCCGTGTCTCTGTACTGTCCCTGTACTGTTCCTTTGTCTCCGTGTCCCTGTACTGTCCCTGTACTGTCCCTGTGTCTCCGTGTCCCTGTACTGTCCCTGTGTCCCCGTGTCTCTGTACTGTCCCTGTGTCCCCGTGTCCCTGTACTGTCCCTGTGTCCCCGTGTCTCTGTACTGTCCCTGTATCCCCGTGTCCCTGTACTGTCCCTGTGTCCCCGTGTCCCTGTACTGTCCCTGTGTCTCCGTGTCCCTGTACTGTCCCTGTGTCCCCGTGTCCCTGTACTGTCCCTGTGTCTCCGTGTCCCTGTACTGTCCCTGTGTCCCCGTGTCCCTGTACTGTTCCTGTATCCCCGTGTCCCTGTACTGTCCCTGTGTCCCCGTGTCCCTGTACTGTCCCTGTGTCTCCGTGTCCCTGTACTGTCCCTGTGTCTCCGTGTCCCTGTACTGTCCCTGTGTCCCCGTGTCCCTGTACTGTCCCTGTATCCCCGTGTCCCTGTACTGTCCCTGTACTGTCCCTGTATCCCCGTGTCCCTGTACTGTCCCTGTGTCTCCGTGTCCCTGTACTGTCCCTGTGTCCCCGTGTCCCTGTACTGTCCCTGTGTCTCCGTGTCCCTGTACTGTCCCTGTGTCCCCGTGTCCCTGTACTGTCCCTGTACTGTCCCTGTATCCCCGTGTCCCTGTACTGTCCCTGTGTCTCCGTGTCCCTGTACTGTCCCTGTGTCTCCGTGTCCCTGTATTGTCCCTGTATCTCCGCATCCCTGTACTGTCCCTGTGTCTCCGTGTCCCTGTACTGTCCCTGTGTCCCCGTGTCCCTGTACTGTCCCTGTGTCCCCGTGTCCCTGTACGGTTCCTGTATCCCCGTGTCCCTGTACTGTCCCTGTGTCTCCGTGTCCCTGTACTGTCCCTGTGTCCCCGTGTCCCTGTACGGTTCCTGTATCCCCGTGTCCCTGTACTGTCCCTGTATCCCCGTGTCCCTGTACTGTCTCTGTACTGTCCCTGTGTCTCCGTGTCCCTGTACTGTCCCTGTGTCCCCGTGTCCCTGTACGGTTCCTGTGTCCCCGTGTCCCTGTACTGTCCCTGTACTGTCCCTGTATCCCCGTGTCCCTGTACTGTCCCTGTACTGTCCCTGTGTCTCCGTGTCCCTGTACTGTCCCTGTGTCCCCGTGTCCCTGTACTGTCCCTGTACTGTCCCTGTATCCCCGTGTCCCTGTACGGTTCCTGTATCCCCGTGTCCCTGTACTGTCCCTGTGTCCCCGTGTCCCTGTACTGTCCCTGTGTCCCCGTGTCCCTGTACTGTCCCTGTACTGTCCCTGTATCCCCGTGTCCCTGTACTGTCCCTGTATCCCCGTGTCCCTGTACTGTCCCTGTGTCCCTGTACTGTCCCTGTACTGTCCCTGTGTCCCCGTGTCCCTGTACTGTCCCTGTATCCCCGTGTCCCTGTACGGTTCCTGTATCCCCGTGTCCCTGTACTGTCCCTGTGTCCCTGTACTGTCCCTGTACTGTCCCTGTGTCCCCGTGTCCCTGTACTGTCCCTGTACTGTCCCTGTATCCCCGTGTCCCTGTACTGTCCCTGTGTCTCCGTGTCCCTGTACTATCCCTGTATCTGCGTGTCCCTGTACTGTCCCTGTGTCCCCGTGTCCCTGTACTGTCCCTGTATCCCCGTGTCCCTGTACTGTCCCTGTGTCCCCGTGTCCCTGTACTGTCCCTGTATCTCCGTGTCCCTGTACTGCCCCTGTGTCCCCGTACTGACCCTGTATCTCCGTGTCCCTGTACTGTCCCTGTATCCCTGTGTCCCTGTACTGTCCCTGTGTCCCCGTGTCCCTGTACTGTCCCTGTATCCCCGTGTCCCTGTACGGTTCCTGTATCCCCGTGTCCCTGTACTGTCCCTGTGTCCCCGTGTCCCTGTACTGTCCCTGTGTCCCCGTGTCCCTGTACTGTCCCTGTACTGTCCCTGTATCCCCGTGTCCCTGTACTGTCCCTGTGTCCCTGTACTGTCCCTGTACTGTCCCTGTGTCCCCGTGTCCCTGTACTGTCCCTGTATCCCCGTGTCCCTGTACGGTTCCTGTATCCCCGTGTCCCTGTACTGTCCCTGTGTCCCTGTACTGTCCCTGTACTGTCCCTGTGTCCCCGTGTCCCTGTACTGTCCCTGTACTGTCCCTGTATCCCCGTGTCCCTGTACTGTCCCTGTGTCTCCGTGTCCCTGTACTATCCCTGTATCTGCGTGTCCCTGTACTGTCCCTGTGTCCCCGTGTCCCTGTACTGTCCCTGTATCCCCGTGTCCCTGTACTGTCCCTGTGTCCCCGTGTCCCTGTACTGTCCCTGTATCTCCGTGTCCCTGTACTGCCCCTGTGTCCCCGTACTGACCCTGTATCTCCGTGTCCCTGTACTGTCCCTGTATCCCTGTGTCCCTGTACTGTATCTGTGCCACCGTGTCCCTGTACTGTATGTGTGTCTCCGTGTCCCTTTACTGTATGTGTGTCTCCGTGTGCCTGTACTGTGTCTGTGTCTCTGTGTGCCTGTGCTGTGTGTGTGTCTCCGTGTGCCTGTACTGTATGTGTGTCTCCATGTCCCTGTACTGTGCGTGTGTCTCCATGTGCCTGTACTGTATGTGTGTCTCTGTATGCCTGTACTTTATGTGTGTCTCCGTGTGCCTGTACTGTATGTGTGTCACTGTGGGCCTGTACTGTATGAGTGTCTCCATGTCCCTGTACTGTGTGTGTGTCTCCGTGTGCCTGTATTGTATGTGTGTCTCCGTGTCTCTCTACTGTACGTGTGTCTCCGTGTGCCTGTACTGTGTGTGTGTCTCCGTGTGCCTGTACTGTATGTGTGTCACTGTGGGCCTGTACTGTATGTGTGTCTCCGTGTGCCTGTACTGTGTCTGTGTCTCTGTGCTGTGTGTGTGTCACCGTGTGCCTGTATTGTATGTGTGTCACCGTGTCCCTGTACTGTATGTGTGTCTCCGTGTCCCTGTACTGTCCCTGTGTCCCCGTGTCCATGTACTGTCCCTGTGTCTCCGTGTCCCTGTACTGTCCCTGTGTCCCCGTGTCCCTGTACTGTCCCTGTATCCCTGTACTATCTCTGTATCCCCGTGTCCCTGTACTGTCCCTGTATCCCTGTGTCCCTGTACTGTCCCTGTACTGTCCCTGTATCCCCCTGTCCCTGTATCCCTGTGTCCCTGTACTGTGCCTGTGTCCCTGTGTCCCTGTACTGTCCCTGTATCCTCGTGTCCCTGTACTGTCCCTGTATCCCCGTGTCCCTGTACTGTCCCTGTATCTCCGCATCCCTGTACTGTCCCTGTGTCTCCATGTCCCTGTACTGTCCCTGTATCTCCGTGTCCCTGTATTGTCCCTGTATCCCCATGTCCCTGTACTGTCCCTGTATCCCCGTGTCCCTGTACTGTCCCTGTATCCCTGTACTGTCCCTGTACTGTCCCTGTGTCTCCATGTCCCTGTACTGTCCCTGTGTCTCCGTGTCCCTGTATTGTCCCTGTATCCCCATGTCCCTGTACTGTCCCTGTATCCCCATGTCCCTGTACTGTCCCTGTATCCCTGTACTGTCCCTGTACTGTCCCTGTGTCTCCGTGTCCCTGTACTGTCCCTGTGTCCCTGTTCTGTCCCTGTATCCCCGTGTCCCTGTACTGTCCCTGTGTCTCCGTGTCCCTGTACTGTCCCTGTATCCCCGTATCCCTGTACTGTATGTGTGTCTCCGTGTCCCTTTACTGTATCTGTGTCACCGTGTCCCTGTACTGTCTGTGTGTCTCCGTGTCCCTTTACTGTATCTGTGTCTCCGTGTGCTTGTACTGTGTCTGTGTCTCTGTGTGCCTGTGCTGTGTGTGTGTCTCCGTGTGCCTGTACTGTATGTGTGTCTCTGTGTGCCTGTACTGTATGTGTGTCTCCGTGTCCCTGTACTGTGCGTGTGTCTCCATGTGCCTATACTGTATGTGTGTCTCCGTATGCCTGTACTGTTTGTATGTCTCCGTGTCCCTGTACTGTATGTGTGTCACCGTGTGTCTGTACTTTATGTGTGTCTCCGTGTGCCTGTATTGTGTGTGTGTGTCTCTGTGTGCCTGTGCTGTGTGTGTGTGACTGTGGGCCTGTACTGTATGTGTGTCTCCATGTCCCTGTACCGTATGTGTGTCACTGTGGGCCTGTACTTTATGCGTGTCTCCATGTCCCTGTACTGTATGTGTGTCTCCGTGTCACTGTACTGTGTGTGTGTCTCCGTGTGCCTGTACTGTATGTGTGTCACTGTGGGCCTGTACTGTATGCGTGTGTCCGTGTCCCTGTATTGTATGTGTGTCTCCGTGTCACTGTACTGTGTGTGTGTCTCCGTGTGCCTGTACTGTGTGTGTCTCTCTATGTCCCTGTACTGTGCGTGTGTTTCCATGTGCCTGTATTGTATGTGTGTCTCTGTATGCCAGTACTGTATGTGTGTCTCCGTGTGCCTGTACTGTATGTGTGTCCCGTGTGCCTGTACTGTGTGTGTCTCTCTATGTCCCTGTACTGTGCGTGTGTTTCCATGTGCCTGTATTGTATGTGTGTCTCTGTATGCCAGTACTGTATGTGTGTCTCCGTGTGCCTGTACTGTATGTGTGTCCCGTGTGCCTGTACTGTATGTGTGTCTCCCTGTGCCTGTACTGAGTGTGTGTCACTGTGTGCCTGTACTGTATGTGTGTCTCCGTGTGCCTGTACTGTATGTGTGTCCCTGTGTGCCTGTACTGTATGTGTGTCTCCGTGTCCCCGTATTGTATGTGTGTCCCTGTGTGCCTGTACTGTGTGTGTCACCGTGTGCCTGTACTGTGTGTGTGTCTCCGTGTGCCTGTACTGTATGCGTGTCTCCGTGTGCCTGTACTGTTTGTGTGTCTCTGTGTCCCTGTACTGTATGCGTGTCACTGTGTGCCTGTACTGTGTGTGTGTCTCCGTGTGCCTGTACTGTGTGTGTGTGTGTCACTGTGTGCCTGTACTGTGTGTGTGTGTCTCCGTGTGCCTGTACTGTGTGCGTGTCACTGTGTGCCTGTACTGTGTGTGTGTCTCCGTGTGCCTGTACTGTGTGTGTGTCTCCGTGTGCCTTTACTGTGTGTGTGTTACGGTGTGCCTGTACTGTGTGTGTGTTACGGTGTGCCTGTACTGTGTGTGTGTCATGGTGTGCCTGTACTGTGTGTGTGTGTCTCCGTGTGCCTGTACTGTATGTGTGTCACTGTGGGCCTGTACTGTATGCGTGTGTCCGTGTCCCTGTATTGTATGTGTGTCTCCGTGTCACTGTACTGTGTGTGTGTCTCCGTGTGCCTGTACTGTGTGTGTCTCTCTATGTCCCTGTACTGTGCGTGTGTTTCCATGTGCCTGTATTGTATGTGTGTCTCCGTGTGCCTGTACTGTATCTGTGTCCCCGTGTGCCTGTACTGTATGTGTGTCCTGTGTGCCTGTGCTGTGTGTCTCCCTGTGCCTGTACTGTGTGTGTGTGTCGCTGTGTGCCTGTACTGTGTGTGTCACTGTGTGCCTGTACTGTGTGTGTGTGTCTCCGTGTGCCTGTACTGTGTGCGTGTCACTGTGTGCCTTTACTGTGTGTGTGTTTCCGTGTGCCTGTACTGTGTGTGTGTTACGGTGTGCCTGTACTGTATGCGTGTCTCCGTGTGCCTGTACTGTGTGTGTGTGTGTGTCTCCGTGTGTCTGTACTGTGTGCGTGTCACTGTGTGCCTGTACTGTGTGTGTGTCTCCGTGTGCCTGTACTGTGTGCGTGTCACTGTGTGCCTGTACTGTGTGTGTGTGTCTCCGTGTGCCTGTACTGCATGCCTGTCACTGTGTGCCTGTACTGTATGCCTGTCTCCGTGTGCCTGTGCTGTTGTGCCGGCTGTGACGTGTGTGTCAGTGTGTTGGCCCCTCAAACCCAGTTGGCTTCCTGTTCACATTCAGCCCCCGTGTGTCTCCCAGCCCACGCTGAGATACTTCCCCATTCTCGGTTTGTCGTTGGTCAGGATCGGAGCGTCATCGAGCCTCAGGGGATGGCCGTGTGCTGGCCCTCCCCGTCTGTTCACCCTCCGTCTGCTCCTGCTGTCTGCTGGTACTCACACACTGCCCTGTTCACCTTCCCCCAGCATTGTCTGTCTGTCCCAGGGACTGTTCCCCGTCCCTCCTGAATTCCCTATAACCCTGCTCTTTCATTCTGCAGACATCAGCACTCGTCATTTACTCCTGTCGCCTTTACGGTGTAATCCGCCACCCCCACTCGCTCTCTGACTCGCTCTCTGACTCGCTCTCTGACTCACGCTCTGACTCGCTCTCTGACTCACAACTATTCTTGTAGTTTTTGCCATCTCTCCCATCCAAGAGAGAGGGCGGGACCACAGAATGTGAGCTCACCTCCTGGCCCTTCGCTGCCTGTGGCTGCTCCTGGCTGTACTAGCCCATTGTGCCTCACCCCTGACAGCAGTTTGGAGTCTATCACAAAGAGATGTACAGCACAGAACCAGACCCTTCAGCCCAACCCGTCCATGCTGACCCAGATATCCCAACCCAATCCAGTCCCACCTGCCAGCACCCGGCCCATATCCCCCCAAACCCTTCCTATTCATGTCCCCATCCAGATGCCTCTTAAATGCTGTCATTGTACCAGCCCCCACCACATCCTCTGGCAGCTCATCCCATACACGTACCACCCTCTGGGGGAAAACGTTACCCCTTAGGTCCCTTTTATATCTTTCCCCTCTCGCCCTAAACCTATGTCCCTCTAGTTCTGGACTCCCCCCACCCCAGGGAAAAGACTTTGACAAATCACGTGGGGCTAAGGTGAGAGGGGAAAGATATAAAAGGGACCTAAGGGGTAACTTGTTCCCCCAGAGGGTGGTACGTGTATGGGATGAGCTGCCAGAGGATGTGGTGGGGGCTGGTACAATGACAGCATTTAAGAGGCATCTGGATGCGGACATGGATAGGAAGGGTTTGGGGGGATATGGGCCGGGTGCTGGCAGGTGGGACTGGATTGGGTTGGGATATCTGGGTCAGCATGGCCTCGCTGGGCCGAAGGGTCTGTTCCCGTGCTGTACCTCTCTGTCACTCTATGACCTAACCTTCTGTTCCCACTGACATGTTTTCCTTCTCCGGGGATACGCTCCCATTTTCCGGAGGGATGCCCTGGGGATGATGTGGAAAGATGGAAGTTGGGAAATGCAGAACAATTCGATCCTATCAAATAGGGAGAGTAACCTGAGGGGCTGGGCCCTGGTCTCTCCCTGGGCTTGCTTCATATTTATACTTCTGAGAACATAGACCATCGAACAGTACAGCACAGGAACAGGCCCTTCGGCCCACAATGCTGACCCGAAAGTGACGCCAAATTAAACTCATCCCCTTCTGCCTGCCCATGCTCAATATCCCTCCATCCCCTGTATACATCCATGTGTTGGTCTAAAAGCCCCTTAACTCCCCCTCCATCGTATCTGCCTTCCCCACCACCCCCTGTCAGTGTGTCCCACACTCCTACCCCTCTCTGTGTAAAACACTCGCCCCTCACATCGCCTTTGAACTTTGCCCTCTCACCCTAAAGGCCTGTCCCCTAGTATTAGACATTTCAGCTCGAGGGGAGAAAGATTCTGACCGTTAACCCTATCTATACATCTCATAACGTTATAAACTTTTATCAAGTCTCCCCTCAGCCCCCGCTGCTCCAGGGTAAACAGCCGGAGGTTTTCCAGCCTCTCCTTACAGCTCACACCCTCTAATCCCGGCAGCGTCCTGGGAAACCCCTCCTGCACCCCCCTCTCCAAAGCCCCCAGCCCCTCCCTGGAATGTGGGGACCAGAATTGAACTCAGTGCGGCCGAACCAAAGTCTGATGAAGCTGCAACATGCCATCCTGACCTTGTACTCAGTTCCCCTGCCCCTCCCCAGGAAAGACAAACATGTCATCCAGCCCCTTCCCCACCCGATCTCCCCTCCATGGACACTGTCAGGGAACCCCGAGGTCCCTCTGTACCTCAGTGCGGGACAGGGACCTGCCATTCACCCTATCAGATATCTTAATTCAAAGATAGCAGGGTGGGGCACACTGGCAGGGGATGGGGGAGGCAGATACGATGGTGGGGGGGCGCGTTAAAGGGGCTTTCAGACAAATACAGGGGATGGAGGGGTATTGAGCATGGGCAGGCAGAAGGGGATCAGTTTAATTTGGCGTCACTTTCGGTACAGCATTG
>NW_026867522.1:568583-571083 GCF_020745735.1 Hemiscyllium ocellatum
GTCAACTGGATCCAGAATTGGGTTAGCAGCAGGAGGCCGAGGGTGGTGGAGGAAGGGCCAGAGGCCTGGGAATAGTGGTGTTCCACACGGAGGGAGGCTGGGCCCTCTCCTGCCTCTCACTGACTGGAATGATTTGGATGAGAACATTTGAAGGAGGCGTGTTTGGATAATCTGCAGAGGACACCCCGATTGGGGTAACTGCAGGAAGTGAAGACGGGGTTTCTATGGTTACGGAGGGATCGTGGTCAATGGGCCGAGGAGGGGCAAGTGGGAGTTCGATCTGGGTAAATGGGAGGGGCTGCTTTTTGTTAGGGGGCAGGGCTTCTACAGTTCATGGTGTGGGCCCTGGGGAGCAGAGGGACCCAGGGGTTCGGGGACATCATCCTGGGGAGTTTGTGTCACATACAGACGGGGGGGGGAGTGGCGAAGGGGTCTCACACCCTCCCCTTCACTGCTCAGCCCTCTGAGTGTAGGAGTTGGGAATGTCATGTTGGGGTTGTACAGGACATTGGGGAGGTCCCTTCTGGAATACTGTGTCCAGTTCCGGGCGCCCTGTTACAGGAAGGAGATTATTAACCTGGGGAGGGTTCCGGAGAGATTTCCCGGGATGTTGCCGGGAATGGGAGGGTCGGGGTTATAACGAAAGGCTGGATAGGCTGGGAGTCTGTTCCCCGGAGCGTCGGAGGCTGAGGGGTGACCTTATAGAGGTTTATAAAACCATGAGGGGGACAGAGAGGGTGAATGGGGGGTGTCTATTCCCCCAGGGTGGGGGGGATTTGAAGACCAGGGGGGCACATGTTTAAGGGGAGAGGAGGGAGATTTAATAAAGACACGAGGGGCAACAGTTTTCCCCAGAGGGTGGTCCGTGTGTGGGATGACCTTCCTGAGGAAGTGGGGGGAGGGGGACAGTTACAACGTTTAAAAGGGATTTGGATAAGGACATGGACAGGGAAGGGTTGGAGGGGGATGGGCCAGGAGCAGGCAGGGGAGGGGGGACTGGGTTAGTTTGGGGATTAGGGTCAGCACAGGCTGATGGGCCGAAGGGTCTGTTTCTGTGCTGTGGGACTCTGTGACTCTCCCTCGTTCTCTCTCTCTCTCTCTGTCCCCTCCCTCTCTCTTTCTCTCTCTCTCTCTCTCTGTCCCCCCCATTTCTCTCTCTCTGTCCCCTCCTCTCTCTCTCTCTCTCTCCTTCTCTCTGTCCCACCCGGTTTCTCTCTCTCTCTCTCTCTCTCTCTCTCTTTGTCCCCCCCATCACTCTCTCTCTCTCTGTCCCTCCCTGTCTCTCTCTGTGTGTCCCCCGGTCTCTCTCTCTCTCTCTCTGTCCCCTCCTGTCTCTCTCCCTCTCTCTGTCCCCCACGCCTCTCTCTCTCTCTCTGTCCCCTCCTCTCTCTCTCTCTGTCTCTCTCTCTTCCCCCGTCTCTCTCTCTCTCTCTGTCCCCCCGTCTCTCATTCTCTCTCTCTCTCTCTCTCTGTCCCCCCCCATTTCTCTCTCTCTGTCCCCTTCTGCCTCTCTCTCTCTCTGTCCCCACGTCTCGCTCTCTCTCTGTCCCCCCGTCTCTCTCTCTCTCTCTGTCCCACCCGGTCTCTCTCTCTCTCTCTCTCTGTCCCCCCCGTCTCTCTCTCTCTCTGTGTCCCACCCGGTCTCTCTCGCTCTCTCTGTCCCCCACACATCTCTCTCTCTCTCTCTCTCTCTGTCTCCCCACCCCCGTCTCTCTCTCTCTCTCTCTCTCTCTTTGTCCCCCCATCTCTCTTTCTCTCTCTCTGTCCCTCCCCGTCTCTCTCTCTCTGTCCCCTCCTCTCTCTCTCTCTCTGTCCCCCCATCTCTCTCTCTCTGTCCCCCCCGCTCTGTCTCTCTCTCTCTCTGTCCCCCCCCCCGTCTCTCTCTGTCTCCTTCTCTCTCTCTCTGTCCCCTCCTGTCTTTCTCTATCTCTGTCCCCTCCTGTCTCTCTCTCTCTCTCTCTCTGTCTCCTCCTCTCTCTCTCTCTGTCCCCCCCGTCTCTCTCTCTCTCTCTGTCTCTCCCTCTCTCTGTCTTTCTTTGTCTCTGTCTCTCTCTGTTTCCCCCTCTCTCTCTCTCCCTCTCTCTCTCTCTGTCCCCCACTGTCTCTCTTTCTTTCTCTCTCTGTGTCCCCTCCTATCTCTCTCTCTCTCTCTCTGTCCCTCCCCGTCTCTCTCTCTCTCTGTCCCCTCCTCTCTCTCTCTGTCCCCTCCTGTCTCTTTCTCTCTCTCTCTGTCTCCTCCTGTCTCTCTCTCTCTCTCTCTCTGTCCCCTCCTGTCTCTCTCTCTCTCTCTCTCTATCCCCTCCGGTCTCTCTCTCTCTCTCTCTCTCTCTCTGTGTCTCCTCCTCCTCTCTCTCTCTCTCTGTCTCCTCTTGTCTCTCTCTCTCTCTCTGTCTCCTCCGGTCTCTCTCTCTCTGTCTCTCTCTCTCTCTGTCTCTCTCTCTCTCTGTCTCCTCCTCCTCTCTCTCTCTCTGTCTCCTCCTGTCTCTCTCTCTCTCTCTCT
>NW_026867522.1:576083-583924 GCF_020745735.1 Hemiscyllium ocellatum
ATATTTCCATTCTAGGACTATCCACCCTATCCAAACTTCTCAGTTTTACCGGCTTTATCAGGCTGCCCCTCAGCCTGTGTCGCTCTAGTGAAAACAATCCAAGTTTATCCAGCCTCTCCTTCGAGATAATACCCTCCAATCCAGGCAATAGTCTTTTTCATACCTTCTCCAAAGCCTCTACATCCCTCCTACAACGTGGCGACCAGAACTGCACACAATATTCCAAATGTGGCCGAATTAAAGTTTTATACAGTTGCAACATGACTGAACAACATTTTTATTCAATTCCCTGCCTTCCCTCCCACCTGATCCACGGTGTTGCCACGTTCAGGGAGTTATGGCCTTGCATCCCAAGATCCCTTTGGGAATCATTTACAGGATACTTTCCACTTGCTATGACCTCCCAAAACACAGCACCACACACTCATCCAGATGAATCTCCACCTGCTACACCTCTGCCCAACTTTCCAACTGACCTACATCCTGCTGTATCCTTTCACAACCATCCTCACTATCCGGAACATTTCCATGCCATCTGCAAACTTTCTAATCAGACCCCCTTATATTTTCAGCAAAATCATTCCTATATATTCCAGACGACAGAGATCCCAGCACTGATCCTTACGGAACACCCACTGATCCCAGACCTGCAGCTGGAGAAATCACTCCATCACAACTCCCCTCTGCCTTCCCTGGCCAAGCCAATACTGGGTCCAACTTCCCAACTCACTGTGGATCCCATCTCCTGGAGCAGCCGATCCTCAGGGACCTTGGGAAATGTTTCAGGAAAATCCATCATCCAACGCCCTTCCCTCATCAAACATCTTCATCACTTCCCCCGAAACTCCCCCCCAGTGTCACAGAGAAGACCCTCCCCTGTACAAAGCCAGGCTCCTGTCCCTCATCAATCTGTTCCCCTCCAAGAGGGAGGACATTTTGTCCCTGAGACCCTCCTCCAGGAATTACCCTCCCACTGATGGACAGCTCTCCCGCTGACCATTCCCTGGATTATCCCCATTGTCCGTCTCACACAAAGGAACAACGTTGGCTCTTCTCCCAGGCTTCTGGGAGATCAGCTCTGGTTAAAGAGGGAACAGAGGTCTCTGACCAGGCCCAGGAATCTCCTTCCTCGCCTCCCACAGTAGCCTGGGATCGGTCCCATCAGGCCCTGGGACCTATCCACCTTATTCACGACACTCAGCAGCTCCACCTCCTTCACCCTGCCCTGCTCCAGAATATCCCCACCCCCCCTCCCTGATCTCCACCATCACCCAGCTCCCTCTCTGTGATGGTGGGATGAGAGAGGCCGATGTGGATACGGATGTGAAGGACTCATTAAGGCCCTGACCCAGTTCCTCTGGCCCCCGGGTATAAATTCTCTTCTTTACCCTCGGGTGGACCCACCCTGTCTCTCGGTCCCTGCTTACCCCGGACCCCCTCAGGAAGGATGTGGAAGCTTTGGAAAGGGTGCAGAGGGGATTTACCAGGATGTTGCCTGGTCTGGAGGGGGAAAGGCTGAGGGACTTGAGAGAAGTGACTTAATAGAGACATACAAGATAATCAGGGGGTGAGATGGTGTGGGCTGGGAGAGCGTCTCTCCCAGTATGGGGATGGCGAGCACGAGGGGGGTAGCTTTAAACTGAGGGGTGATCGATACAGGACAGACCTCAGAGGGAGTTTACCCAGGGGGTAGGACGGGACTGTCACAGGAGTAGACTCACCAACGTTTGAGGACATTTCAATGAGCATTGGATAGACACAAGGTGTAAGAATGGGATAGTGGAGGTTGGGTGGGCTTCAGATTGGTTCCACAGCTCAGCACAGCATTGTGGGCCGAAGGGCCTGGACTGTGCTGTGATCCCACCTGCCAATGACGTTCCCTGACTGGTTCGAACCTGTCAGAGTGTCTGGGTTTCCCCTTCACTCTCTAACGGACCGGCTGGGGTTCCGCTTCCGGGACGTAAACACACTTCCTTCGGGGTTGGGCTGAATCGGACCACATCCTGCAGGCTGCAGGCTTCCTGGGTCCCCGCCTCCTTACCAGCCCCCTCCCCCTCCCCCTCCCTAACCCCCACCCTCCTCCCCCACTCCCCACCCCAACCCCCTCCCCCTCCCCCAACCCCAACCCCCTCCCCCTCCCCCAACCCCAACCCCACCCCCAACCCCACCCACCCTCCCCCTCCCCCTCGCCCTCTCCCTCGCCCTCCCACACCTCCTCCCCCTCCCCCTCCCCACCCCCACCCCCTTCCCCCTCCCCCACCCCCAACCCCACCCACCCTCCCCCACCCCCAACCCCAACACCTTCCCCCTCCCCCACCCCCACCCCCACCCCAAACCCTCCCCAACCCCACCCCCTTCCTCCTCCCCCACCACCTCCCCCCACCACCCCTTCCCCCTCGCCCCCACCCTCTCTCCAAACCCTCCCCCTCCCCCCCCACCCCCACCCCCCAGACATACCTCATCTCTGGAGTCATCTGCACCCCCACCGTCCCCACAGCAGTCAGGGTTGAGGATTGGGGTCAGGGTTTAGGATTGGGGTCAGGGTTTAGGATTGGAGTCAGGGATTGGGATTGGGGTAAGGGATTGGGATTGGGGTCAGCAATTAAGATTGGGGTCAGGGTTTAGGACTGGGGTCAGGGTTTAGGATTGGAGTCAGGGATTGGGATTGGGGTCCGGGATTAGGATTGGGGTCCGGGATTAGGATTGGGGTCCGGGATTAGGATTGGGGTCCGGGATTAGGACACTCCGTGCTGCGATGTTTCTAACCCCGGGATTTGATCCCTTCACAGCAACGAAGGAGAAATCACATCAACCGAGCGTTCTGCCGACGGTGAGGGAACTACTCGAGGAGAAACGGAGGTCTGCGGCAAATCCAAAGACAGAGGTTAGTGCAAACATTCCCATTGGGACGGTACAGAACGGGAGGGAATGGGAAGGGGTTTGGGTCCATTGGGACGGTGTAGAGTGGGAGTGAACGGGAAGGGGTTTGGGTCCATGGGGACGGTGTAGAGCGGGAGGGAATGGGAAGGGGTTTGGGTTCATTGGGACCGTGTAGAGCGGGAGGGAATGGGAAGGGGTTTGGGTCCATTGGGATGGTGTAGAGCGGGAGGGAACGGGAAGGGGTTTGGGTCCAATGGGACGGTGTAGAGTGGGAGTGAACGGGAAGAGGTTTGGGTTCATTGGGATGGTGTAGAGCGGGAGTGAATGGGAAGGGTTTTGGGTCCATTGGGAAGGTGTAGAGCAGGAGGGAATGGGAAGGGGTTTGGGTCCATTGGGACGGTGTAGAACGGGAGGGAACGGGAAGGGGTTTGGTCCATTGGGACGGTGTAGAGCGGGAGGGAACGGGAAGGGGTTTGGGTCCATTGGGACGGTGTAGAGCGGGAGTGAATGGGAAGGGGTTTGGGTCCATTGGGACGGTGTAGAGCGGGAGGGAACGGGAAGGGGTTTGGGTCCATTGGGACGGTGTAGAGTGGGAGTGAACGGGAAGGGGTTTGGGTCCATTGGGACGGTGTAGAGTGGGAGGGAACGGGAAGGGGTTTGGGTCCATTGGGACGGTGTAGAGCGGGAGGGAACGGGAAGGGGTTTGGGTCCATTGGGACGGTGTAGAGTGGGAGTGAACGGGAAGGGGTTTGGATCCATGGGGACGGTGTAGAGCGGGAGGGAATGGGAAGGGGTTTGGGTCCATTGGGACGGTGTAGAGTGGGAGGGAATGGGAAGGGGTTTGGGTCCATTGGGACGGTGTAGAGTGGGAGGGAACGGGAAGGGGTTTGGGTTCATTGGGACGGTGTAGAGTGGGAGGGAATGGGAAGGGGTTTGGGTTCATTGGGACGGTGTAGAGCGGGAGGGAACGGGAAGGGGTTTGGGTCCATTGGGAAGGTGTAGAGCAGGAGGGAATGGGAAGGGGTTTGGGTCCATTGGGACGGTGTAGAGCGGGAGGGAACGGGAAGGGGTTTGGGTCCATGGGACGGTGTAGAGTGGGAGTGAACGGGAAGGGTTTGGGTCCATTGGGACGGTGTAGAGTGGGAGGGAACGGGAACGGGTTTGGGTCCATTGGGACGGTGTAGAGTGGGAGGGAACGGGAAGGGGTTTGGGTCCATTGGGACGGTGTAGAGTGGGAGGGAACGGGAAGGGGTTTGGGTCCATTGGGACGGTGTAGAGCGGGAGGGAACGGGAAGGGGTTTGGGTCCATTGGGACGGTGTAGAGTGGGAGTGAACGGGAAGGGGTTTGGGACGGTGTAGAGTGGGAGGGAATGGGAACGGGTTTGGGTCCATTGGGACGGTGTAGAGCGGGAGGGAACGGGAAGGGGTTTGGGTCCATTGGGATTTTGGAGGTCCCAGGCAGGTTTGGAAATTTACTGAGGGAGGTTTTGTTATGGGAAAGTGGTGAGATAATTTACGGCATTAACCCTGAGCTGCGGCTGTGGGTTACCAGAGTTAGAATCGATCACAAAATGTGGACAGAGATGTCTCCATCTCTCAATACACTGCCATCAATCTGTGCATTATCTTCCATGTTACAGGCAACACCTATACCGACGTCAGGACCACCGGGTGAGTAACACCGATTACCCCACACCCAGTCTGTCCCGAGAGTGAACCCCAAACCCAGTCTGTCACTCACTACGGTGAACCCCAAAACCACCCCGAACCCTCGATTAGATCCCAGTCTGTAACTCCCTCCCGGGTATCTGTTATTCTGTATATAAACCCCACCCCGAACCCTCGAATAGATTCCAGTCTGTAACTCCCTCCCGGGTATCTGTTATTCTGTATATAAACCCCACCCCGAACCCTCGATTAGATCCAGTCTGTAACTCCCTCCCGGGGTATCTGTTATTCTGTATATAACCCACCCCGAACCCCTCAATTAGATCCCAGTCTGTAACTCCCTCCCGGGGTATCTGTTATTCTGTATATAACCCACCCCGAACCCCTCGATTAGATTCCAGTCTGTAACTCCCTCCCGGGTATCTGTTATTCTGTATATAACCCACCCCGAACCCCTCGATTAGATTCCAGTCTGTTACTCCCTCCCCGGGGAGCTGTTATTCTGTATATAAACCACCCCGAACCCCTCGATTAGATCCCAGTCTGTGACTCCCTCCCGGGGTATCTGTTATTCTGTTTGTAATGCCCCCCTCCGTGAGCCCCTCGATCCTATCCCAGTCTGTGTTATTCTGTTGTTTCCCACGATTTATTTGTGAATAAAAGCTCCTGTGTTGATTCCCCAGGGGACTCGAGCTTCTGCCCTCCTGGTCTAGAGGGTGCGTCTCCTTTTCCCTGTGAGACTCCATCCTGGCACGTGGGGGTGTCAGAGCCCATCATATCCCCCGGTTCCTGTCACTATGGCTCACCCAGCGAGTTCTCCACCAGCAATGCCATCCACCCATTCAACACTACCGCGATGTACCCGGGCTGCGGGTACCCTGACCTCCTTGGCCAGAGTGCCAGCCTTTACCCGGACCACAGCCCTGACCTGATGGTGAGTACGGGCACCATTCACACCTCACACCCCCTCCATTTCCCAACCCAGGGAGGGAGGGGGTGGAGGGGGATGGAGGGAGGGTGTGGAGGGGGATGGAGGGGATGGGTGGAGGGGGATGGAGGGTGATGGCTGGAGGGTGATGGCTGGAGGGTGATGGGTGGGGGGGTTGGGGTGGAGGGGGATGGAGGGAGGGGGTGGTGGGGATGGAGGGATGGGTGGAGGGGGATGGAGGGGATGGAGGGAGGGGGTGGTGGGGATGGAGGGGATGGAGGGAGGGGGTGGAGGGGGATGGAGGGTGATGGGTGGAGGAGGTGTTGGGTGCTGGGTGGTGGGTGATGGCTGGAGGGTGATGGGTGGGGGGGGTGGGTGGGGGTGGAGGGGGTGGTGATCTCAGAGGTGACCCTCTGTCTGTTCCTCCTCCAGGGGGCGCCGCCCAACCCGGATCCCAGAATGTTCGAGAGCCCTCCCCCAGCCTTCCCTCATTGGTCACTGTCAGCAGCCAATGCCCATCCAGACCTTCCATCCATCCCATACTACCCTCCCAGCTCAACCCCACAGCCCCTGGCAACCCCACAGCCCCTAGCAACTCCACAGCCCCTAGCAACCCCACAGCCCCTGGCAACCCCACAGCCCCTGGCAACCCCACAGCCAATCACAGCCTCAATGTTGGACCAAGCTCGAAGAACCATCCGGAACATGGAGGTGACCAACCTCCTGCATCGAGATGATGACGGAGATACGTAAGTTACTCACACACTCACACACTCTCACACTCTCACACTCACACACACACACACTCACACACTCTCACACTCTCACACTCACACACTCACACACTCACACACACACTCACTCACACACTCACACACTCACACACTCACACACACACTCACTCACACACTCACACACTCACACACACACTCACTCACACACTCTCACACTCACACTCACTCACACACTCTCACACTCACACTCACTCACACACTCTCACACTCTCACACTCTCACACACACACACACTCACACACTGGGTGGCACAGTGGTTAGCACTGCTGCCTCACAGCGCCTGAGACCTGGGTTCAATTCCCGCCTCAGGTGACTGACTGTGTGGAGTTTGCACGTTCTCCCCGTGTCTGCGTGGGTTTCCTCCGGGTGCTCCGGTTTCCTCCCACAGTCACAAAGATGTGCGGGTCAGGTGAATTGGCCAAGCTAAATTGCCCGTAGTGTTAGGTAAGGGGTATATGTAGGGGTCTGGGTGGGGGTGGGCTGGGGGTTACTTTATTTGGAAGGAATGACCAATCAGTGATAGGAGGGGAGGGGAGGGGGACCAAACAGGGCTCAGGGGCTGGGCCGCAAGGTTAGATTCGATTCCCTACAGTGTGGAAACAGGCCCTCCCTTCCCTCTCTCCTTCCCTCCATTCCTCCCTCTCTCCCTCCCCTTGCTCCCTCCCTCCATTCCTCCCTCCCTGCCTGCCTCCCTGCCTCCCTCCGTCCCTCCCCTCGCTCCCTCCCTGCCTCGCTCCCTCCCTCCCTCCCCTCGCTCCCTCCCTCCCTCCCTCCCTCCCTCCCCTCGCTCCCTCCCTCCCTCCCTGCCTTGATAAGGCTCTGGTCAGACCACATTTGGAATGTTGGGCTCCATTTCTCAGGAAGGATGCTCTGACCCTGGAGCGGGTTCAGGGGAGGGTCACGAGAATGGTCCCAGCAATGAAAAGGTTAACGAATGAGGAACGTTTGAGGACTCTGGGTCTATACTGGATGGAGTTGAGAAGGATGAGGGGGATCTCACTGAAACTTAGAGAATAATGAATGGCCTGGCCAGAGTGGGTGTTGGGAAGATGTTCCCATTGGTCAGAGAGACTAGGACCAAGGGCACAGCCTTAGAGTAAACACCCTTTAGAACAGAGATAGGGAGAGACCTCTTCAGCCAGAGAGCGGGGAATCCGTGGGACTCACTGTCACAGAGGGCTGTGGGGGTCGGGGCCGTGAGGATATTTAACACAGAGATAGATAGGTTCCTGAGAAACAAGGGGGTCAAGGGTTACAGGGAGAAATGGGGTTGAGAAACTGATCAGCCAGGATTGAATGGTGGGGCAGACTGGATGGGCTGAATGGCCTAATTTCTGCTCCTGGGTCTATGGTCTTATTGTCTCATACCCACTCTCACTCTCACACACACACACACTCATTTATTCACATGTTCTCTCACACTTCCTCTCTCACACTCACACTCTCTCACTCTCACTCTCCATCTCTCAGGCACCCTCCCTCCCCCCACACACAGAGGGACGGACGGGCAGGGCTCTGATGGGGGGTGGGGGGGTAGCTGGGGTCGGGGGTGGGGGGGGTGTGAGGGTGTG